>NW_024082918.1:0-65947 GCF_003009895.1 Hyaena hyaena
GGATGTGGGGGGGAGGGGGGATGGGAATGGAGGAGGGCACTTTGGGGATGAGCACTGAGTGTTATGTGGAAACTAATTTGACAATAAACTATTTGTAAAAAAAAAAAAAAGCAAGATATAATAGTGTGTTCTGAATATTGAGATCATTAACATTATCAGTTTTTAACAGATTATAAGGCCAACTTAAGAACAGCTTTTAATTTCCTATTCCTGAAAAAAATAACACGTTTGACACCAGTTAAACAAAGATAGAAATAAATATATTCTTCAATCCAGCTGACTGAAGCAGATAGATTTTGTTTTTCTATTTTGGTGACTTTTTAACCCTTTTCTTCCATTTCAAGGTCTTAAATTTTTTTAACTTTTATTTTGCATAGTTTTGCTCATTATTGTTTTTCGAAATATTTTTATTGATAAAGACATTGCCATATAAACCTACTGCCTTCTTATGCAATGATCTAAACTTGTGAACTTTACTGGAAATGTTTATCATTCTCTCTAGTACTTTAAAAATTAGTTAAAAATTTATTTAGTTGCAGGGTGCCTAGGTGGCTCAGTCCATTAAGCATTAGACTTCAGCTTAGGTCATTATCTAATGGCTCATAAGTTCGAGTCCTGCTTCTGGCTCTGTGCTGACAGCTCAGAGCCTGGAGCCTACCTCTGATTCTGTGTCTCCTTGTCTCTCTTCCCCTACCCTGCTCACATTCTCTCTCTCTTTCTCTCTTAAAAATAAATAGACATTATTTTTTTAAATTGCTTAGTTGCAAATAAAATTAAAATCCTTTCCCCAGATATATTTATACCACCGATTAGTAAGATGTGTCTATTCTAATTTTCTACTCAAAACTCTTTTAAATACACTAAAACTTTGGACTGCAAGTAACTTGTTCTGTGAGTGCTCTGCAAGACAAGCAAACAATTCTGATAAATTTTAACTTGATAAATGAACAATGTCTTGCAATACAAACATCATATGATCACAACTGAGCCACTGGTCCTTCTCTTCTCTCTTTCTCTCTCTCTCTCTTTCACTGAAGGATTGTGGGTGATCATCAATGCAATGTCACATTTCCACAAAATCCTCAAAAGGGGGCAAAAGCAAGTGTCACTGTACAGGTTCCCTGTTAAAGTTACACAAAAAGCAAAAGATTCCATTGAGCCAATAGCAGTTATTCCTTTAGTGATAATGAAAGTCGTTCTACACAGTAACCCTCTCCTATCTCTTGTCTCCCTCACACCAGCCACAAAAATCTTCAAAGGTAAGTGCAGGTTAATTTGATTATTTTTCTTTATATTTTGTTTATTTCTTTATTATTTTGTATTATACTAACTATTGTAATCATTTTTATATGAATCTTTTTGGGTTGTGGAATGAATCATCTGAGTTTCACATAATTTCTAACAGGGAAATTCGCTTTGCTATACAAGTGCTTTAGGATTATAAACATATTTCTTGAATGAATACTTTCACCATTGTACTTTCACCATTGTAAAGTGATTTTTTTTGGTGTTGTTGTTGGGTTTTCTTTTTTTGTTTTGTTTTGTTTTTTGTTTTTTGTTTTGGTCATCCTAAATATCTGTCCATCATCTTTTTTCAGGAGAATGGCAAATGATCAAATTTAAGTTGTCTGTAAGGTTTTAAATTATTTCAAAAAATTTAAAACTCAGATAAATTATCAGCTTAGAAGACAATGTGCATTAAAATAAATATTCTTCAATGATTCCTTTCTAATTAAAACATTTATAGAGATTAACTATATTACCACGTTTAATAGTAGCTATGAGTGATTTAAAAACGGTACTTTAAATGCTGTCATCAAGATCCTCTTGAGGAATGAAGTGACTGTGGTTGGGAATATGACTTGAAAGCTCATATTGGAGTTGAAAATTTCTCCAGGCATAGTGTTCAGCCACTCCCAGATATCTGAGGAGGAAGAAAAGCTAGTATGGAGGCAAGTCCCGTCCCTCTACCATGGTGAAATAAGAAGAGTCTAATATATTTTTTAATTTTTTTTTTATTTTGAGAGACAGAGAGAGCACTAGAGTTGGGGGCAGGAGAGGGCAGAGATAGACACACACAGATTCTGAAGCAGGCTCTAGGCTCTGAGCTGTCAGGACAGAGCCCAACATGGGGCTCAAATACATGAACTGTGAGATCATGAGCTGACCCGAAGTCGGATGCTTCACTGACTTAGCAACCCAGGCACCACTAGAATCAAACTTTTTTTTTTTTTTTTATTTCCAGGTGTATGTTGATCTATATCCTGTGAGGCAAATACCCTGTGAGTATAGATCCTCTCAGGAGAGGTGAACCATCTGGTAATTTTAACAAAGGAAGTTTGATATAAAGAATATTTAACTATTACAGGGAAAGATCGTCTAGTAAGTAGTATAGATAAATTTAAAGAATATAAAAATAGTATGAAATATTAAAAAAACAACCACTAACCCAGGACTGAGATAAAAAATCCAAGAAAGACAATCCTCTTTTCCTAGGCCTCAGGTATTAACCTTATGGGAGAAACCAAGGTCATGGTTTTCTCAGTAACAGAGAAGTTGCTAGAATGTTGTATTCGAAAAAGTGCTGTAAATCTGCCTTCTGGAGTTCGCTAGAAATTCCTCCTCTAGAGTACTAGAGAAAGATGCTTATGAGGAGAGGAGATGGCTCACTACAGGCATTCTGCTTATACAACCGCCCAAGGGGGAGATGCTAAGGATACCTGGAGTGTGCTTGTTGCTTCTAGCCACTGTGCACATCAGCAGCCAGGGCTCTGAGAAGCTGTGAGGGCTGCAGGAAACTGATCCTGGAGGAGCCTGAACAGAGAATCCTGTCAAGTGAGTACATGGGGATCCTAAAGTAAACATCCATTTTTCTTGAAGTGGTGTGTGTGTGTGTGTGTGTGTGTGTGTGTGCCCGCGCGCGCATCATTGAAAAGCTTACCATTATGCCAGCTGTCAGAGTAAGTTATCTCAAGGACCCAGATTCATGTTCACAGATGAAGAGATTAAGGATGATGAAGCTGATAAGAAATAAATTTATAATTTCCAATATGGGATTAAACTGCAAGGATTTTATTAGTGGAAAATGCTGTACAATAGACCATAAGGAGGGAGGCAAGTGAATCTGGGAGAGCTCTCTGATCAAAATATAAGAATAAGCCTGCATGAAGAAGAGAGAGAAAAGATTTAGTAAAAGTGTGCTAGAATGCCGTACGAGAAAATTCTGCAAAGTCTTTAAGGTGTCCTCTAGCCAAAATTGGCCATTAGAAGAGTCCCATATCTGCCAAATATGGACTTGATTTAGTAAACTTGCCTAATCCTACAATGTTCAGATATGTAATGGGAACAGTCACTGGAAATATGGAAGCAAATATGTCAATGGAGGTGCTGGGAGCCACACTGGCCTCACTGGATGACAGTCACAGCAAGGAAATGGCAGTGTTTGTACAGCTCCTGCCATGAGAAACGAAAACTGGTAACTCCTTCTGCTACTACTGGCTCATGTTGGAAATGAACCTGCTGGTATTGACCAGGCCTCGCAATATTCCATATCAGATCCATATTCTGAACACAGATACCTCATAAGGAAAAGCATATTCCTGCCTTTACAAAAGAGATTTTAGATGAAAGCTCTGTGAGTGATTGTCAAAAGCCTCTTCCTACGGGCCTTGTGAATCAAAGAAAATTGAGTCTTGCCCCAAGACAAAGAGCCTAATTTAGAGTTAAGGAACAAATGGGGGCAGAACTTAAGTTAACACTTACACCTTCTACTAATTGTTGATGTATGGCAGTCCCTTCCCCAAGGCCTATCTTCTGCAAACACCCTCCCTTACTGGTGGGTGGGATGAGGATAGATAAGAGTAGCTAACATAACCCAAAAGCAAAAGGCTAACACATTTAGGGCCCCCATGATGTTCGCACATTCAGCATCAAATAAGTTTCCACAAACAAACCAGTTCAAAAACATTCATCCTCTTGAGAGCCAAACAGAATGATTCCTAGCCCAACTATTTATGACTTAACATATATATGTCATCCTATTTTTCATTAAGACCGTCCTATTATTTTCTTAGTTGTAAAATTCAACCTCACTATGATTGGGGTAACTTACAAAAGGCTTCTCATTGTAAAAATTCCTTTCTCTGATCTCATGTTGTTGAACCTTTAAATAAAGACACCAAAACCGACAGGACAGAGATGCCTGCCTGGTGATCAGAAAGAATCTCAGGGCTCTCTCACTCTCTCTCTGGCCGACACAGTCCATCCTGCAGGGACCCCTGGACCTGCCGGAGCCGGCCTCCGAAATGGAGATTCAAATGTAAGAGTTTGAGACTTTAGTCAATTACATTTTCTAAAGTGTGAAAGTTGAAGGTATATTTTCATAGGTAACACAAGTCAGAATATAATTATAATCTCCTCTGCAAACAATAAAAATCCATTGTATTCATGAACACTATTTGAGACAGAGTGGTAGAAGTAGGATTATAAGTATAAATAGAAGAAGAAGAAAGATGGAGACTAGATATAGAATAGAAATAGAAGTAGAACTAGAAAGAGTATGAGAAAGAAAAAAGAGAGACAGAGTTTGAGAGGGAAAGAGAGTAAAGGACAGAGAAAGAGAAGAGAGAGAAAAGAAAAAGAGAGAGAGAGTTGTTGAAATCCATATCTGGAATCATGAGAAGCATAGAGATGTGATTTATTAAAAGAACCCAAAGGATAAAGGAGCATACAAGAATATTTTCAGAGTCATGACCCAACTTGGAAAATAGAAGGAAATCTTTGGGAATGCACTGGGCTTCTATTCACAGAATGAGGAGGGTATGTAAGATCAGGCTATGTGGAGACATTCTCTATAAAAAATAAAATAATCTTTGAATCCCTATCCTTTCGTTTTATAAAAGAGAAATTTTAGTCTCTCAATCATTTAAACTTTTTTCAACATTATGATATCTTGCCACAGGATACTCACTACTACTGGAGAAGAGATATTTCAACTGAAGACTGTACCTACTCATGTGTCTTGGATAAAGTTGGTTATTTCCTGCTGATATTTTGTGAACACAAAAATTGTTGGCATCTGGAAATGCAACATAATTCCTAGCAATATTAATATAATAAAGATGTTTAAATATTTAAATACAATAAAGAAACATGATTATATTTAACAAAGAATAAATACAATAAATGCATTTATTTCTGTGATCCTTACCCCTATGCACCACCACTAAGTGTTACTGTAAACTTAACATTCCTTGATCATGATCATAATGATTATAGGTGAAGGAAATAAATATAAATAATGACATTAATCACATCTCTCTTTTAACTCCTGAATATTGCTTTGTCTGTTTCCTTTTCTGAAATTTTTTTGAAATGTGTGACCATATCTTCTAGCTAGTTGTATATTATCATACTGCATGGAAGTGAAATTCAAAATAAGATTGCCTAAAGGAAGACTTGCATTTCCTTTGACTGTGTGATCTAAAGAATTTTTTTCTTTTTTCTTCTCTGCTAAGGCATTCTTTCCAAATGACAAGTGACTATAAAAGTAATGAGTAACAGGAAAATAAATCACTGAATAACTGAGGACATAACTGAATATTGTAAAATGAAGAAATAAATATATAACTGTTCAAAAATTCTAACCAGGTAGAGGCAAGGTAGGTCCCAAGTAAAATATATTTGAATGCTGTCAGAAACTTTCATCTAAACCAGATTTGCCCAATGAATTTTTAATGTCTTAATGCTCTATTTCCTATGTCATCTATACAGTTCACTATTTTAAGAAGTGTATACATGTGGTCTAAAATCCAAAGCTGTGATAAGGTATAAAGACAGACAGTGTTTTTTATATTTTTATATTTTATTATTTTGTGTCACAACTATGGGATACCATTGTAAAATTATGATTCTCTTTCATGAAATAGAAACTTACAGCTATATTTTTCTAAACATCTGTTTCTAAAAACAAGTAAAAGAGACAGGGTGAGACTATTTCTTTATCAGTTTTTCAATAGATGTCCTCTGTAAAAGACAGTACATTACATTTCTGGCAAAAGTCCTCCCAAGTCTGATTAGATGTAAAACAATTTCACAGTAACAAAAAACAGTAAAATACTATTTTAAAAAATAGTAAAATACTATGACCTCTACCTGTTACCTTGTAAACTTTCCAATCACATGGGTATATTCATTTATCTCTTTTACACACTTCAGGGGGTTTACAAATAAAGATCAAATGTGTTCCCAGCTGTGCACCCCTCTGAGTCAATTGGATATGCACATCTATTAAGCTATTTTTGGTATATATTGGTAACTACCCTTCTCAGTCAAATTTTGCCATGCTTAGAGATATTTATTAACAAACAGGGTACTAAGTAATTACACATTCCAACTTTGTACATTTGACTGCTTTAAAACATTCTATATGAAAGGTTCATCTAAGGAAGATATGATGAAATTTCAGATGCAGGTTTAGGCAAGCCTCATTTAAATCCAGCCCAAGAAGAATCTTCTGAAGCATCAGTAGGAATATAAAAGAATCAAGAACATCATTCTAAAGGATTCAAGTCGTATAAGTTTCTAGGTTCTTACAACTTGATTAAGAGGTAACACATTATTTTAAAATCATTGAACCAATTCACATATTTTGATTTATTCCATCAATAAAAACTATTGTCCAACAGCTGATTTGCTAATTAACAAGTTGCCAACTTTAACAATAAAAACCAATGTCTTACTTTGCTTAAAATAAACAAATCTAAATAAATAAATAAATGAACCAAAAAATCCATAGCAGAAAATGGGGCAAGTAAATTTAGGCCAACAAAATCAATTTGTTTCATTGACCAAAAGTGTAGAAACCTCATTACTTTTTATAAAATGAACTAAACACAATTTTTGTGACAGTATGGATATGGATATATTCATATATTTGCTCATTGTAAAACACTATCAAATCTAAGCTAATCACATTATTATAAATAGTGTTAGAGCTATTAAATAAGATTTCATTAAAATTATAAAGGTTAAAGTTTATTTGGTGAAAAATCATATAAGTGAAAATCTAGTGACTTAGATAATAAACTTTCTATATAATGTGTATGGACAAAAGTAAACATGTAAAATCCTCTTGTGTTTATGAAGTATAGTCACTGCAATGAATAGCATGAAATCCTAAATATGAAGTATATTCACCACAATGAAGAGTATGAAAGTCCTTCCTTTTTAAAGAAAGTTCACATTGCCTCCTCTCTCTCTCAAATTGAATCTATGGCCTCATGGAGGATTTGCTATGACCAGCTAAACAAGGAAAAGCAAATGGAACTAGTTTTTAGTGTGCTGTCACCATCTGAAAGTTGTTACTTCAGTGCTATTGCCATAATTAGGGATGGCCCTAAGAAATAATGTTGAAAGGAAATATTGGCAATCAGCAGAACGTTAAATATTATACATGTGCTGTTATTGTTGTTATTTCATTTTTGCTTTTGGTTTTGTCTTGCAGAGAAGATAGCCAAAAGTACAACCTTAAGTGATTCATGGACATTGAATCAGTGACTGATTCTAGGGCTGTATGGTTATGGACTTAAAATATATACACACCTTTGGAAGTCTGTAGATAAGGATATCTGCAAAAGAAGAGTATAGTTAAGATCATCAATGAGCACTAAGTACGAAGATCTGTGACCTATATGAATATCTACTAAGTAGCAACTTCAGGGAAAGATCTTAATAAAACATAATAGGAGATGACACCCCAAAATATGCTGCTGTAGTGTCTTGATTATTTTGAACTGTAGACACAAAAAATAGCAAATGAAGGGTGACGCTTTATCTGAACTCTGCTTATCTCCCTAAAGACCGATCCTCCAAAAGGAACTAATTTGCCATAAATCCCTTCCCCTGAAAGTGTTATTAAATAGAGAAGATTGACTCTTACTAGAGGAGAAGTGAATAGAAGTCCTATCACACCCAAACTTTGTTGCAAACCATCATATCTTCCATCTATTCTAAGGGCCCACTCATCTTTCCTAAAAATCATTTGCTCTCCCCTAAAAAGCCTAGATCTATTCTTCCCTTTCCCTATTAAGATAGTATTTTATCCTGAATTCTAAAGCTACCTCTTTAAGTTACTCATTTTTGTTTAAGTATTTCCTGGGTATCCATGAGACACACATATTAATAAACTTCTGTTTGCTTTTCTCTTTTTAACATCTTTTACTACAAAGTCTTGGCCAATAACTCAGAAGGTTATATAGAAAATTATTTTTCCTCCCCTATATTAATAATCAGGTGAAGAAAATGAACTGTTCTTGAGATATCGGCTGCCTTGCCCTTGGTTATGAAAAAGGGGTCAGGATGACAGGAATGAATTTTAAGCCTGAGTTTAGCAACATATATGCTTTACTCACCAAGGCAATCTGGCTATGTCGATGCAGAATGCCAAACCTATCAGCAGCAGATAGCAATGTTGAACATGTGTTTTACCACCTTCAACTAAGGGGCCAGTCATTCAGCCATCATGGAAGGGGCAACAATTTGTTAGCACTGGAATAAAACCATGAAGATATGAATTCTTTTCCTAGTCCATAACCACCGTAAATGGAATTAACAAAATATCTAATTCACTCTGTTTCCACACAGAAGTCTTCTGACCGAGGATTGACTTAATTGAATTCACTCATGCTAAAGTAGCTGGCCTGATCTTGTAATTGCTTTATTTGGAAGCTAAATGTGATTAAAACAGTAATGAAGGGTGATCAAATTGACAAGGAATAGGCTGCGGTGATTTAGATTCCCAGGTGTTGATTAAGCTGGAACTCAAAGTACCTAAAGTCTCCTTCCTTGTATTTTGCCACATTAGGCTTGACCAAAATATGAATTCCTAAGATATTTGAGATGAGGAAGTAAAGCAGTAATTATTATTTCCCAGAGGTTGTCATGGTTAGGAATGAAAGACAGTTACAAAAATGATACTGAGTAACAGCTTGTTTTCATTCTCTTCCATCTTATTTTCAAGTCTTCTTTCTGCTGAATAAACCCCTCTGAGTGACAGATCCCAGGTCCCATCATTACATATTAGACTACAGCTCCCCCAAAATGTCACCAACTCACTCTTCCTTGACCCACTTTGGCAGCTGACCATCTTGAGTTTTCAGACTCATTAGTAAGTTGGGTAACTCCTCTGTTTTTAGTCTCTCTTTCTCATCATTACTCCACCAGATGTACCTTATTCCATAACTCACAGAGGGTCTACCAATGAACACTGATTAGAACAAAGTCCCATTGTTATGAATGATTCAGGCAAGAGTTATAAATGGATACTAAACTATCTGTGATGGGATATTTCCTTCCCTCTCCTCCCAATGGCCTCTAACTGTAAGTCACAGATTTCTTTCTGGGCATTGTCAGCCTTTAGGGGAACATCCATTTGTTGGCCTTGTGAAGTTGATCCAATTTGGTATCATTAGTATTAGAAAACAAAATGCTATGCCATGAGCTACAATTTTATGCATATATAAATCACACTTTTGAGGGATAATAAATATATTCTGAAGAAAAAAATTGTCAAATTTATGTTTACTTCTATTTGAGAATCCAGCACCTCCCTAAATTAATGTGTGTGTGTGTTACATGTGTATGTGCTGATGAGTGTATTTTTTGTTTCTTTGTTTTTACTCTGGAGGTGTTGTCCCCAGCAAAGTTCCTTGTACTCTGGTGAGCTTCTCAAGTAAAGATGGAGTACAAGACCTCCAGGAAGGACCTGACTCTGCTAGCTTTTCCATGGTACTCTTCCCAGATGGTCCCCCGTGGCCTCTGATCAAGTATTTCATTTGTAACCATTTCTGAGATTTCATAGTCTAGACATTTAGAGGCATAATGTCCATGTCTATGTGTGAAAGAAATAACTGGAATACCAGGACAATGTCTTTTGACAACGAAAATATTCTGATTATATCAGTTAGATAAATTTGGAAATTTGCTTTTAAGTAGAACAGAAAATAGCAGAAGAACATTTGCACAAGAAAAGCAGTACTTCACTAACAATCAAGCGTTTATTAAAAAGATGATCCCAGGAGTGTCGGGGTGGCTCAGTTGATTAAACCTCCAACTTTGGTTTAGGTCATGATCTCACAGTTCATGGATTCAAGCCTCAAGTCCGGCTCTGTGCTGACAGTTCAGAGCCTGGAGCCTGCTTCAGTCTCCGTGTCTCCCTCTCTCTCTGCCCCTCCCCTTCTCTCTCTCTCTCAAAAATAAATAAGCATTTAAAAAAATAAACGATGATTCCAGTCACCTTGCAAAGATACGTGGGGAGTGATAATGAGATAAAATGCTGTTTTTATGAAATCATAACCATAGAAATTCATATTTTATTGTCTTATTACAAAGAACCTATAAATTATACACATAGTGTCTCACAAGTTTGTGCACCGTGAGGTGGTGGTTTTCTTTCCCCAGGAGGAAGATACTTGTAGAAACATAGTGAAATGTCTCTTTTTCACTATTTGTCTATTTTTATACATGGGACTTATGGTAGGTCCCAGAAATGCTGTGTTAAATCTTAGAAAATTGGTTGTTTGGTTCATAGGGAAATCATCCATCAGAGGATCAATCCGGTTAAGGTTTTACTAAGTGCAATGCTTCAAATGCTCTAACAATATATGTCCTTAACAGGATGAAGCTGCTATAGAGAAACACCTGTGAATGTCAAAGCATGTGTTTTTACCATAAAACAAAAAAACATATAATTAAACCCTCAATAGTCTATACAAAGTTATTGTATACGGACTTTGGTTCTGTCTCTATTTTAGTGTAGGAGTATCTTTTAAAGGATGGTAGCTGAAGGTAAATATATTTTTTTCAATGTCTTTTTCTGTTATTTCCCATTTTTTTCCAGCTAGCTACTGAATGAGCTGGTTGCCAGAATTTGATTTTTTGTGATGATGAATTAAAGGGATGTGAAAAGTAGTATTATAAAATAGCAAAAGATTAACGTCTAAATAAAGTTAAGTTGGCCAACACAATGAAGTTCTGAAAGAGAAAGATAATAAAAAGGGAAGGAGAAGAAAAAGCAACAACAACAATAAAGCCTAAAGTCAGAGCTGATGAGAAAGTTTAGTTACATAGAGGGGGAGAAATTCAGAAGCAGCAGTAAGACACAAGAGAGCTATGAATATCAGGACTGAAAAGTATTACTAAATATTAACAACCAAATTGCCCTGCGTACTCATAAGAAAAGCAGTAAGGCTTTGAAATAATTTATAATTATTATTTTTAATTTTTGTTATTAGACTTTGTTTCATTAGGTGCAAATTTACACAGAGACTGAGCTATGGGAATCTCCATACTTTATTAAAGATATATGAGCCAAAACCTCAATAAGAGTAAAACCTGCAATTTACAGAGTTCATACAATTGGACATTAATTTTAGAACTAGGGAATATTAACAGCAATTTAAGTGACACAATCACTCATTTTTCTTTTTTAAACATAAGAGAAGAGCTATTGATTAAAATCTTTTTGTTGTTTACTTTCATATGTTTGTGAAGTTATCATTTAAAAAGTGCTGTCACTTTGATATGGGGAATGATGGTGACATATTCATGTTCTGAATATTATGACGACCTTTGAAAGAACGTGCTTCTAGGCAATATTCATGCACATCTATTTTCTCCTTTGAGAAATCCACATCTACTTATGGAAAGCCTTTAAGATGTTTAAGTATTGCCTAGAAATCAAAATTTCCTGCAAGCAGAAACCAGAAGGTATTAACTATCTTTTCATATAATTTATCTTGAGTATGTTTTAATATATTTGGGACAATTTTAAGCCTAGTAATATTTTTTCTTTCAAATCATTGCCAAAAAAAGAATTAACTATTTTTATTGAACTGTAGAGGTAAACTATTTCCCAGAAATTACGTTACCTAAAATATATAGTTACCAAAAATTTTTGAGATGGAACTGTTAATGGAATTTTTCTCATCCATTAACAATAAAAGATAATGATTTTCTGTTGAGGTTACATATTTGGTAAATAAATATGTTTGCCTCATTTTGCTTTTATTTGTTGATATTAAAATACACTTATTGTGGGGTGCCTGGGTGGCTCAGTCAGTTGAGCATCCAACTTCACCTCAGGTCATGATCTCACGGTCCATGAGTTTGAGCCCCGCGTCAGGCTCTGGGCTGACAGCTCAGAGCCTGGAGCCTGCTTCAGATTCTGTGTCTCCCCCTGTCTCCCTACCCCTATCCGACATGCACTCTGTCTCTCTCTGTCCCTCAAAAATAAATAAACATTAAAAATATAATAACAAAATACAATCCCTTATCGGGGCACCTGGGTGGCTCAGTCTGTTAAGTGTCCAATTTCATCTCAGGTCATGATCTCACAGCTTGTGGGGTTGAGCTCACACAAGGGAGCTATCAGCTCAGAACCTGGAGCCTGCTTCAAATTCTGTGACTTTCTCTCTCTCAGCTCCTCCCCAACTCATGCTCTGTCTCTCTCTGTCTCTCAAAAATAAATAAATGTTAAAAATATTTTTTAACTTAAAGTACACTTATTGATATAATAGCATGATCTTCGAAGGTTTGGGATGGTGAGACATTCACTTGTGTGAATGCTGTCCCTTGACTATAAACATAGCTCATTTTTCATTTTCTTCAGACACATGAATTCAAAGTCACCTTATCATAGATTTCTTCCCAACTACTCATATGATAGCACCCATTCTCTTTTACTGCACTCTTCATTCTCCGTGGTTTCATCACTAACATATTTAATATGTATTTATATTTTTTGAATAACCTTAGGTTTTAAGTTCCATAAGATCAAAGATTTCTCCTGTTTTTCTCATTCATCTATCACCAGAACCTAGAAAAATGTCTTCATCACAATGAATAGCTTTTGAGTAAACAGGCAAATGAACTTGTATCTAGCTTAATATCAGCAGAGAAATTGGATTTATATTTGAAACCATAATGTGAGAAAACTGGACCAGAATAAAAAGACAGGTATGAAAAGATGATATTCTGACAACTTAATTAAGCAAATCACAGCACACTCTCTCATTTTCTCTCTCACTCTCTAAAACAAAATATATAAAAACAAATAAATAAACTTCTTAATTTTTCATTTAGCAAGTTCATTTTAGATGATAAATTATAACTGTATAATAAATAATATGTTAAACATGTAAAATACAAAACTTTAATATCTTATTTCATATAATCATAATTTCATATAATTATGTATATTATTCTCCATATGATTAATTAAATAATTTATTAAAACATTTAATACATTTATAAGATGCTTTTGATAGGTCTGTGATATAGGTTGAGAAATATATGAACTAACACTTTGAACTGAAGAGATTGGAGATATCAAACAACTGTGTGCTTTTTGCTTATAGGCAAAAAGAGCATAAAAGTACATAGGAAGCCTACCATGGCTGCAACTAGAGAAACTTTTTAGTGAAATATATTTTTAAATGTAGACAAATTTAGTATAATCATGACCAACTACCCAGTAAAATTAGTGTGTTTCTTCCCTAGAAATAAGATTTATGTGATTGTTTTTGACAAAAAAAAAAAAAAAGAAAAAGGCATAGTCAGGAAGTTAAGTGCCCTGTGTAAATTGAAATAAAACAAATGAATAAACAAACAAAACAAAACACAGTATAACTGGATCTATGTAAAACATTTGGAGTTAAAAAGTGATATGTGATTTTAGTAGAAAAATTTAAAAAACAAAGAAGTCATATAACCTGGTTAAAGAGAGACAAGAGACACAATAAGAAAGTAACAAAGAGGGCATAGAAGGTAATTCAACAAAGACCTCTATGACTGGAAACATATAGAAGAAAGAGGGGGAAGGAATATTTCTAAAGAAATCTATGAGAAAAGAATAAAAGAAAATATTAAATACTAGTGAAATGTAAGTTCCAATAAGTTTGGAGGAACAATACAAACAGAGACAAAATGAGAAAAGACAGGGCAATAGCAATCAAAAAGAGAAGATGTGGTTTATCTATACAATGGAATACGACATGGCAATGAGAAAGAATGAAATCTGGCCATGTGTAGCATCATGGATGGACCTTGAGGGTGTTATGCTGAGCGAAATAAGTCAGGCAGAGAAGGACGGATACCATATGTTTGCACGTATAGAAGGATTAGGAGGAACTAAACGAAGGACCATGTGGGAGGAGAAAGGGAAAAATAGTTGGGGAGAGAGAGGGAGGCAAACCATGAGAGACTCTTGAATGCTAAAAACAAACTGAGGGCAGGTGGGATGGGGGGGAGGGGAAGAAGGGTGATGGGCACAGAGGAGGGCACTTGTGGGGATGAGCACTGGGTCTTATATGGAAACCAACTTGACTATAAACTAGTAAAAAAAAAAGAGAAAGGTGGAAATTAAAAGAAATTGTTGGAAACCTCAATCAACCCTTCAATAGAGACATAGATTTTAAAAATGGTAATAGCAAGAAGTTACAATATAAATATTATGTAAAACATATGCAAATATACATTATATATATATATATACCCTTGAGCATCTATTTTAAAAGAAATCTCCTATAATACTTTTTATTTCCATTTAGTTTATTATTTAATCGTTATTACTGCAATGTTAAATGTGCCTTTTGAAAAAGATTTTAGGGGCACCTGGGTGGCTCAGTCCGTTAAGCGTCCGACTTCAGCTCAGGTCATGATCTCACGGTTTATGGGTTCAAGCCCCGAGTTGGGCTCTGTGCTGACAGCTAGCTCAGACCCTGAAGCCTGGTTCAGATTCTATGTCTCCTTCTCTCTCTGACCCTGCCCTGCTCACGCTGTCTCTCTTTCTCTCAGAAATAAATAAGACATTAAAAAAAGATTTTAATCATCTCACAAGATAAGGAATATTTAAGTGCAAAATAATACCTAGAAACAATAAATAAAAGGTTTAGTAATGATGGAATTCTTCTACATGAAGAAAAGAGTATTAAAAAGTCAAAGAAAAACAATAAAATTAAAAAAATTATAATTTATATGAGTGAAATGCAAATTTACCTTTATAAATAAGAAATATATAAAGGATCTTTACTCATACATAAGAAATAAGGTAAGAGCTGTAAAAATTGTTCACAGAACAACACATACCTATGAGAAATCTGCTACAGTGAAAATTATAGAAATAAAATTAATGCTATTTTCAATTACTGAGATTGGTAACAATCACAAAGATGTGTAGCCTATGCGTGGTTGCAAGCTTAGAGAAAGAAGTCCAGGTATGTGTTACTGGAGTGTAGATTGATAAAAATCTCAACAGAAGTTAATTGAAATAGCTATCAAAATTATCTATCACTTTGTTTTTATATATTTGCAAAGTTACGTATCTAAAATTTAATTAATTGTATTTGTCATAACAAAATATTTGAGAAAGCCTGGTTGCCAATTAACAGGGCCTATTTAAGTAAGATAAACTCTTCAGGAACAGGTTATCTGGATATATCATGGTGCCAGAAAAGGAGAACTATATTAATTCTCTATTGCTACCATATTACCACAAAATTAACACATTACCATACCAAATTACCACAAACTTAGTGGCTTATAAACAGCACAAATTGATTATATTGGTTTCTTTAGATCAGTGGTCTGGCAGATTGACTGGGCCTTTGCTTGGAGTCTTACAAGACTAAAATCAAGGAGTTTCGATGTGCATTTATAGAAACTCTAGAGGATGATATGTTTTCTTGTTCAGTCAGGTTGTTGGCAGAATTCAAGTTGTTTGTTGCAGCTGTAAGACTGAGGTCCCTGTCTTGCTGCCTATTAGCGAAGAGCTATTCTTAACTTCCAAAGGCCACTGAATTTCTAAGTTCCTGGCTATATTCCCCATTTTTGAAGCCCTCCAAACAAAAGCGGAGTCCTCATTTTGCATATATCAGATCTAATTTTCTGCCTTTGTCTGCTGAATCTCCATTACTCTTCTCTTTCACTTTTAAGTATCCATGAGATTTCTTTGATCCCACCCTGGTAATCCAGAACAATATTCCTGTTTGAAAATCTGTAATCTTAATTCCACCTGCTAGTCTTTTTTTTTTTTTTTTTTTTTTGCCTTTTAGTAAAACATACTGAGAGAATCCAGGGATTAGCATGTGAAAAACTGGGGGATCTTCCTTCTGTCTACCACAATAATATGTTTCCATTTGTTTTAGAAAACAAAATACTGCAACATATTTGGTTGTATAAAAGAATGCTACTTGAAAACTAAGAAGTTACTTTAAAAACTAGGAAAATTGGGGTGCCTGAATGGCTCAGTCGGTTAAGAGTCTGACTTCAGTTAAGGTCATGATCTCATGCTTGGTGGGTTCCAGCTCCGCATCAGGGTCTGTGCTGACAGCCTGGAGCCTGTTTCAGATTCTGTGTCTCCCTCTTTCTCCGACCCTCCCCTGCTCATGCTGTCTCTCTTTCTCTCAGAAATAAATAAAACATTTAAATTTTTTTAAAAAATTAGCTATGAAACCTATGAAGAGGAATGTGGGTTTCTAAGGGGAGAAGATAGATACTTTTCAGTATTTATCCTTTGAATATTTTGAATGTATATGTGTGTATATACATATACATGCACATACTTTGAATATAAACATACATATTCAAAATATTACCAAAAAAGCATGAAATCACTTATTCAGAAATTACAAAAATAAATAAATAAACAGCATTTTTGTTGTGGTAAAAATTAAGCTAATTGCCACATATCTGGAAGTATAGGAGTATAATGCCTACTATGAAAAATTATCATATGAAGAAAAGCTTTTAAAACTTTTTCCGTTATTCAGATCATGTTAATAATTGTTACAAAAAAGGTTGTTTAGTCAAAGACTTTACAGAGGAACTAGCCCATTGTGCAGTGTAATATTTAACAATGAAGATAGATTAAATTGAAAATAGAAACAATTCAAAAGGGAGTTAAAAAAACATTTTAACAGAAGAAAAAAGGGAGGGTGATGCTTTTACAGTAGAAGTGATATCTTTAGATTTAAAAAAAAAGTGTGTACATATATGTTTTTCTCCAAAATATGAGTAAAGGTATAAAAGTTAGAAGAAAACTCATATAAAAGAGGAGTCACTTTGGGGTCCCTCTCATTGAAGTGGGAGAAAGTTTGCTGTCGGAAACCTCATCTTATTTAAGACTTCAAAAAATTACTTTACATCAGTTAAATAACTCAAAAAATTATTTTACATCAGTTGAATAACTCAAAAGAGGGTAAAACATCTGTAAATATGTGGCTGACACTTGATTCTAGCAGACTTTTTAGATTTATCTGAATAAAACCTCTGTAAGACCTTTTCTTTGTGGGAAGAGTAAAATGACCAGCATGGTCAATGAAGAGTAGTAATTTTCCTTTCTTTAAAAGGAGAGATGAAGAATATTTGAATAGAAAGAAACTAAGATTATTTAACGTTAATGAATAGAAGTTTTTCTCTTTTCAGATAAGAATTTTTTGTCTTCAAAGTTGTCTTCCCAGAAGCACAGGATGAATAAGTGAGCATATGAGAGAAGGTCCACTAAACACATTAATAGTGCAGAGAATACAAGTGAACCACAGAGTAAACACAGAAACCCCTAAGACAGCAGAGTGGATTTTTTTTTAATCAAGACTATATTTAAATAAGACTAAAACTCTGCTTTCATAATTTTTAAGGAAATACTGTATCAATTCTGTGACAGAAATGATCAATAAAGTACTCCTCATAATCCAAGAGGAAATACAGAAATAAATTAAAATTAATTGGAAAATTAAGATTTATTATCCTTTCTATGTACACGCAGTTTACATAGAAAATTATAAAGGTAAAATATTCATAAAATTTAAGCTGTCAAAAAGAAAGGATACGAAGTACTGCAGGTCCAGATATTAGGCCGATTAACCAATTCAATTATTGAAAACAATAGAGTTTAGAGAAACATATTTGAAAATATTAGAGAAAGACAAAAAATTAGAAAATCAAATGAGATATACAGAGAACATATGTGCTTTTGAATTAGTGTATATAGCAATAGATGAGATGAAACTGAAAAAAAATGCACACATTTTGAAGAGGATTTTCTGTTTCCTTAAAAACCCATATGTGGTTGTCCCAGAAGGATTGTTATGTGATGGACAGAAAGGTGTCAAAATGGATGCATAAAGTAGATAAACATACACTGGCAAAGTCGTGTAAACCAATAAGTATGGTTACACAAAATAGGAAATAACAGAATTGGCTCCTAGACAAAGTCTTCTTTGTCTCAAAGATTACATATTTCGTTTAGGAGAGGAAGATTCAACAATTTGACTTTGCTACGTTTGTGAGAGTTTTATGCTCTTCCTCTAGCACTTTTAAAAGCTCTTCTGAGAATTCTACATGGCTAAGACTGCATAGCTTGCTTGCATCTGGGAACAAGGCCATGATATTGTTGAAAGTTTACCGTTATTCAAGCAAAGCCAAGGTCAATTTTCCTGTAATATCTTTCAGCCCAGGGTGATTTCAAGCCCTTCTAAAAGGCTGATCCTAGGAGTAAAGGAGGGAACTGTGTTGATAATTGGAAAGTTATCATTGGACTACAGGAGCCTAATTAAGCAGGTTCTGAGGTCAATTTTCTATTGTGTTACTTATATGTGACTGTCACTGAAGTCTGTAGACTTATCAATAGGCCCCTCTTTATGTAAATGGAGGAAACAGTGCTGGAAGGAGGAAACTAGTGTTATACATTAACATGGACACCTTCAATAAGCAGAAAGTGCAGGGTGCAACAAAGATGGCACAGTAGTAGGAGGGTGCTAGGCTTGTCTGGTCCTTTGAACACAGCTAGATACATATCAAATCATTCTGAGTACCGAAGAAATTGATCTGAGGATTGACAGAACAAACTGCCAAACTAAAGAAACGAGGCCACATTGTGGGAGGTAGGAGGCACAGACACATGATTTAGAGGAGAAACAGACCATGCGTGCTGTGGAGTGGAAGGAACTCCTCTCTTCAGAGAGAGAGGAGCGCACAGGAGATCATATAAAGAAAACATTTCCCCAAAGCCATCTACTGGGAAAATGAGAGAGGCTGATTTTCATGAGTTTTTACAATGAATACAGCTCAAAGACTAGAGTTAGAGGTCCTCAGTGTGGCTGGTGTGGAACCCTGAAACCCTGAAACACTGCAATGCTCCTGTGTAGAAAGTGGGCAGTAACCCTGGACCCAATCTGCACAATCTGAAGATCCCCTGGAATGTACTGGGAGAGACAGTTCCCCAATCTTGGAGGGCCTCTGGAAGAGGTGATATTGCCTTTGGGGGGGGGTGGTGAGAAAACGAGCCCACGGGCACCATTTCCCTCCCTAACTTCTTACTATTAACTAACTTCAGTAAACAGAACAGCACCAACACTGGTGACTTAACTGCTTACACCACGCCCCATCCCCCTATGCTCTGTTTATGCTGCTTTTCTTGAGCAAGTATGTCTGAGAACCAGCACAGAAGACCTCTATCCTAGAAGACTGGCAGAAACCCTCTACACACACTGTATCTACTGGCCATAGAGCTCTGCAAAACTTCACCTCTATGGGAAATAATATCAGGTCTCTTTTAACAAGTGAGCCAAAGCAAACCTAGTTAAAACTCATCACACTCTGGCCAATGTTCAAACATTCCCCACTGCAGGCAAGGAGAAACTCTGCAGAGGACTGATCTGAGGGAAACAGCAGCCAAATCACAGCAGCAGAGTGCACAAAGCATATACCAGAGACACTTCCTGAAGCACCAGGCCCTAAATAGTATGTGACTTCTTTTTCGTCAAGCTATTAATCTCAGGTGCAGGACACATAACAAGCTTTCCTAACCCAGACAAGAAGACAGAGACTTAGTCAAAAAGCCAAAACAGAGGAATTCATCACAAAAGAAAGGACAAGACTAGGTCACAGCCAGCAATCTAATCTAAATAGATATAAGTAATATGTTTGATCCAGAATGTAAAGCAACAATCCTAAGTATACTTGCTGGACTTGAGAAAAGCATAGAAAACACCAGGGCATCCATTACCCCAGAGATAAAAGACCTGCAACTAGTCACAGTCAGGCTTAAATAAAAAATCAAATAAGTTAGATTCAAAACTGATTGAATGTAACGGCCACAAGAATGAAACAAACAGAGGAACAAAAAAGTGATATAGAAGATAAAACTATGGAAAACAATGAAGCTGAAAAAAGAAAGAGAAATGTAGAATTCATTGACTTCATAAAGCATAATAATGTTCGTATCATTGGAGTTCCAGAAGAAAAAGAGAGAAAGGGGGGGGCAGAAAATTTATTTGAGAAAATTATAGTGGAAAACTTCCCTAATCTGGGAAAGGAAATGGACATCCAAATCCAGGAGGCACAGAGAATGCCTGTCAAAATCAACAAAAGCAGGCCAGCATCAAGACATATCATAGTTAAATTTGAAAAATATAGAGATAAAAAAAATCTGAAAGCAGTAAGACAGAAGTCCCTAACTTACAAGGGAAGACAAATCAGGTTAGCAGATTTCTCCACAGAAACATGGCAGGCCAGAAGGGAGTGGCAGGATATATTCAATGTGCCCAATGAGAAAAACCTGCAGGCAAGAATACTATGCATAATAAAAGGAGAGGCACACCTGGTGGCTCAATCAGTTAAGTCCGACTTTTGATTTTGGCTTACGTCACCATTTCACAGTTATGAGTTTGAGCCCCATGTCAGGCTCTGTGCTGATAATGTGGATTATGCTATGGATTCTCTTTCTTCCTATCTCTCCTCTGCCTTTCCTCCATTCACACAGGCTCTCTCTCTCTCTCTCTCTCTCAAAATAAATAAACTTAAAAAAAAAAAGAATAGAAGGAGAAAGAAAGAATTTCCCAAACAAAAGAAACCTAAAGGAGTTCATGACTATTAAATCGGCCCTGAAAGATATATTAAAGGACACTCCTTGAGTCATAAAGACCAAAAGCAAAAAAGACTAGAAAGAAACAGAGAAAATCTCCAGAAACAATGGCAAAACAAGTTATTAAATGGCACTAAATTCACATCTATCAATAATCACTGAATGTCAATGAAGTAAAAACTCCCATCAAAAGACTTAGGGTATCAGAATGGTTAAATAAACAAGACTCATCTATACGCTGCCTAAAATAATTTATTTTAGACCTAAAGACAGCTGAAGAATGAAAGTGAGGGATTATGGAAATATTTAGCATGCAAATAGATGTCAAAAGAAACCCTAGATAGCAATACTTATATCAGACAATCTAGATTTTAAACCAAAGACTGTAATGACAGATGAAGAAAGGCACTATATCATAATAACAGGGTCTATCCAACAAGAAAATCTAACAATTATAAATATTTATGCCCCTAACTTGAAGCAACTAATATATAAAACAATTAATAACAAACATAAAAGAACTTATTGATAATACTACAATAATAGTAGGGGAATTTAATACCCCTCTTACATCAATGGACAGATGATGGAAGCAGATAATCAATTAAAAAAAAAATAATGGTTTGACTGACACACTGGACCAGATGGACTTAACATATATATTCAGAACATTTCATCTCAAGGCTGTAGAATACACACTGTTTTTAAGTGCACATGGGGAATTCTCCAGATTAGATTACATGCTAGGTCACAAATCAGGCCTCAATAAATACAAAAAGATTGAGATAATACTTTGTGTATTTTCTGATGACAATTCTATGAAGCTTGAGGTCAACTACAAGATAAAATTTGGAAAGACCAAACACACATGCAGGTTAAACAACATGCTAGGAAAGAATGGATCAAGCAGGAAATCAAGGAAGATATTTTTAAAAAATACATGGAAACAAATGAAAATGAAAACATGAGGGGTATCTGTGTGGCTCAGTCGGTTAAGCATCCGACTTCAGCTCAGGCGATGATCTCACGGTTCGTGGGTTCAGCCCTGTGTCGGGCTCTGTGCTGACAGCTAGTTTAGAGCCTGAAGCATGTTTCAGATTCTATGTCTCCCTCTCTCTCTGAACTTCCCTGCCCATGGTGTCTCTCTCTCTCTCTCTCTCCCTCTTTCTCTCTCTCTCTCTCTCAGAAATAAATAAAACATTTAAAAAAATTTAAAAAATGAAAACATGATGTTTCAATACTTTTGGAATGCAGCAAAAGCAGTCATAAGAGGGAAGTATAGCATACAGGCCAATCCAAGAAGCAAGAAAAGTCTCAAATACACAACCTAACCTTACACCTAAAGGAGCTAAGAAAAGTACAACAAATGAAGCCTAAAGCTAGTAGAAAAAAGAAATAATAAAGATTAGAGAATAAATGATAAAGAAATAAAAAACACAGTACAACAAATCATGAGAATTAATTTGAAAAAATTAATAAAATTGATATATCTTAGCCAGACTTATCAAAAAGAAAAGAGAAAGAACACAGGTAAATAAAATCACACAGGAAACAATAGATGTTGGCAAGGACACAGAGAAAAGGGAACTCTCTTACACTGTTGGTGGGAATGCAAACTGATGTAGCTCTGAAAAACAGTATGGAGGTTCCCCAAAAGGTTAAAATAGACCTACCCTATGAACCAGCAATTGCACTACTAGGTATTTACCCGAAGGATACAAAAATAGTGATTCAAGTGATACATGCACTGTGATGTTCATACCAGCATTGTCAAGAATACCTAAATTATGGAAAGAGCCCAATCGACTGATGAATGGATAAAGAAGAGGAGATAGATGATAGATAGGTAGATAGATAGGTAGATAGATAGATAGATAGATAGATAGATAGATGATAGATAGATGATAGATAGATAGATAGATAGATAGATAGATAGATAGATGATAGATAAAAGAGTTAAATATTGCTATTTCCAACAGTGTGGATGGAGGTAGAGTCCTATACTAAGTGAAATAAGCCAATCAGAGAAAGACAAGTATTCTATGATTTCACTTAAATGTGAGATTTAAGAAAACAAAATGAACATAGGGTAAAAAAAGAGGTAGGCAAACTGTATACATTCTCTTAGCTATAGAGAACAAATTGAGGGTTACTGGAGGAGAGGTGGAAAGAAATGAGCTAAATGGATGATGAGTATTAAGGAGGGCACTTGTTATGATGAGCACTGGATGTTGTATATAAGTGATGAATCAATGAATTATACACCTGAAACTAATATTAGTACACTATATGTTAACTAATTATAATTTAAATAAAAACTTGAAGCTACAAAAATATCCTTAAAATAAATAAATATTTGAAAATAAATAAATAAAAATTAAAGCCTAAATTTGCATGTGGAGTTCTTACTTTTTTAAGCATTTGAGTAGTGTTGGGGAAAGGAGTGCCCAAGTAAAAAGCAGCACACTAATTTTTAAAAGAACAAAGAATAGGGGCGTCGAGATTGCTCAGGTGGTTAAGTGACTAACTCTCGATTTTGGCTCGGGTTATGATCTCACAGTTTGTGAGATCGAGCCTTTGGTTGGGCTCTGCACTGACAGCGTGAAGCCTGCTCAGGATCCTCTCCCTCTCTTTCTGCCCCTCCCCCAGCTCTCTCTAAATAAAATAAATAAATAAATAAATAAATAAATAAATAAATTTAAAAAATAAATAGAATGGTAAAATACATTGTAGTGTTTGAGGATGATGTGTGAGGATAGATTAAAGACATTTTTTTTAAGAAACCAGAAATTTGGCATGCCTGGGTGGTTCAATTTGTTAAGCATCCAACTCTGGATTTCAGCTCAGGTCATGGTCTCACCGTTTGTGAGTTCAAGGCCAGCATCTGGCTTGGAGCTGACAGCATGGAGGTGGCTTGGGATTCTCTCTCTGCCCCTCCTCTGCCTGTGAGGTTGCACATTCATGTGCTCTCTCTCTCTCAAAAAAAATAAAATAAAAACCTTTAAAAATAACTCAGAAATTTAATATAGTAAAATATCTAAGTGAATATGATGATATTAAAATGGTTTTTCTATGCAAAATTAAAAAGGATGAGGGGTAAACAAGAAAGAAAAAAGCCAGGTACATAGATAGTGTGAGGGGTTTTTCTCATTCTTGAGTTTTGCCTCTCTAGATGTTTTCTTTCATTCTTTCTGGATGGATTTGTTCAACAGAGACTGCATGCAGAAGAATTGAGATGCAAAAGGTAGAAGCTTCCTGCTGCTGCTAATGTCTGTTTCCCTCACTGTTCACTTCCATCATGGGTACAAACAATTCCTACATTCTCTTCCTGTTCTAACTGATGCAACACTATGAATTCCAGATATCAAGATATGTCTCTAGGTATCCTTCCTTTCAGAGATAAGGAAAAAACTTTTTGATTTAGGATTTTCATTTTGATAATCATATAAAGTACATTAGAAGTCTGAGGTTCACAGTAAAAATCTATCTGGAGACAAAACAGTGCAGAATTAGTACTTGGATATGGTTTCAGCACAAGTATTTGTACTTATATTCATGAACTTTTGAGTGACAAATATACTATACTTTTCCTGGATAGCAAAGAAAGAACAAAAGCAGAAAATATATAGACATTGCTTCCATATCAAGTGAAAGCCAAATGATATATGGCATATTAAATTATACAATAAAATGAAAATAACAAGATAAACAACAATAAAAACAGTTGACTTCTCGAAGGAAAAGAGCAGAAATCACAGTTTTAATTCTCAAAACTGTGGTTTTCTTTAAATATTTTAAGAACTTTTAATATTTTTTAATAATTTTCAAAAAGACTATAGGAACAGGCAATTAAAAATGAATGAACCTATTTTATACTTCAATGTGCCTTTTTCTTTAACACTTTGTCTTTTTACAAAAACATAAAATCATATGCTACCTGTAAATTATCTCATTATGCTATTTCCTTTCTCTTATCTTGTGTTTTCACAGTCAGATAAGCAAATTGGAGATAGAACTGCTAATAGCAGAAAGATGGAAGCACATTGATTCTTATGTGACTTTGAAATTTAACTCATATTAAATTTCAAATAGCCTGTCTCATATAAAATTTTTTATGAATAGAATTGTATATGTTCAGTTAATTGTATTTTAGTGATGCTAAATAGTTGGCACTATAACTGTATAAAATTAAGATGTTATATGATATACACAAATATGTAAACAAATCCTATAAAATCATTTAAATTTTTACTGAAAAGATAAAATGCATGTGACAAAGTATATGAAAAAAAGGAACCACAAGCTAGAGAATAATTATTAAATGTTAAACCACTTGTCTGCCATCCTGGCCATAAGCTGGAAAATTGTCATGATGCACAAGCCCCATGTACGAACTTCCTTATTTCACTCACTCTCAGTTCTTTCCTATTATATATAGGTCAACACAAACTAACAGCTGCACTTGACAGTGCCCACATCGCTGCCACAGACTCACTTAGAAGCCAAAGTTCCCTCTACATTGTTTCTCATCCCTTGAAGGCTAAGAATCTTCTGATCAATTATCCTTCATTTGGTTGGTAGACAAGGACATGAAGAGGAGTAAATGAAGCGTATAGTGCAATAGATTTTATTAGTCAAAACACATTCCACTGACTAGAACTATAAAAAGGTACCAAAGAATTACCTATGAGCATTAGAATTATAGTCTAGTGTCACCTAGGAGAAGAGGTGACAATATTTGGTGAAACCTTGGTCTTTGTCATTATTTTTCAAGCTTCTACTCCCACTGTGCTGAGCTGAGTGCTAATCATCTCCTTGCATTTCTGTAGAGTTTTTACTACCCACACATATATCCCTAAAAATAGAAAGATGCTGAACTTTGTTCCCTAATACTGGATTATTCCTCTTCATGTTATATGTTGAGATTAATTTATGATGTCATATGGTACATTTGTTTCACTGTGGTAGAGTATCCCATTGCATGAATATCACAGAGCATATTTCTAAGTATTCTACTGTTAATAGATATTTTGCTTGATTCCATGTTTGTTATCAGCAATAAATATTATTATCAAGAATAAATGTTATTTTTATATTTCTCCTCCTATAATGTAGGAGATACCTCAAGGTATGTAGTTAATGGTACAATTGGTTATGAGGCATGCACATGTGAATTTTGTTGGTTACCAAACTACTTTCAAAACTGTTGTGCTTCCATAGTGCATGAGCATTCATATTTCTCCATAGTCTCCCCAGTGTTTTATACTGCTGGACTTTATTTATTTTATTTTTTTAAAATAGTGACTCTAAAATCACATTGATTTTATATACTTGTTCAACAAATATTTGATGAGTGCTTACTCCATACCAAGTACTGTTGGCTTTTCAACATATTAATGACCAAAACAGCCCAAAAATCAATCAACTTTCATGGCGCTTATATTTTTATGGGAAAGGACAGAAAATAAACACAGATAAAATAAGGAATTACTATAGAAAAAAACATAAAATATAAGTGAAGAGAAGAAAAGAAGAGCCAAATTACTAGAGAGCATGGGTTTTAATTTTAAATAGTTTAGTCAGTGTAAGACCATCGAGATGATAAATTTAAGGAGGCATGTAATTAATTTAGCTATGGACATTTGGGACCAAAGCATTTTCCTGAACTGCATTCCTAAGTATATTCTCTCTCCCTCTCTTTTAATAATGACCATGGTTTTAAATAGTGATTCTTAATGTTTTATTACTTACATATTGTAACACAATTGGTTTTCATATATTGACCTTGTGTTCAGTGTAGTTACTAAATCCACTTATGAATCCTAATAGTAAGCATAAAATCATGTTATCCACAAAAAAGTAATATTCTCCAACATTTCTGATCCTTACACTCTCAAATAATAATGATTAAACTTGACAAAAGTGAACATTCTTGTTCCCAAACTCAGGGAGAGAGTCTTAAGTATTTCAGCATTAAGTGTGAAAATGGATAGCTCCTGTCTTTCCTTCTTCCCTCCCTTCTTTTCTTCCTTCCTTCCTTTTTAATAGGTATGTTTTATTATATTAGGGAAGTCTCTTTTTTATCTTCGTTTGATGAGAGGTTTTATTTATGTTTTTTCACAAATCTGTATTGATTTTATGAAATATTTTTCAACATTTATTAGATAACAGTGTAACGGATTCATTTTGCAAATGTATTAAAACAACACTGATTGATTTTTAAATATTAAAAAAATTTGCATTCCTTGAAAAGACCCATCTGAATCATAAAGAATTTTTTATACAATGTTATTTTTGATTGGTTAGTATTTTAACCAGTTTTTATTCAATTCATGAGAATCATTTCCCAGTAATTTTCCTTGCAATGTCCTTGTCAAGTTGTGCTCTCAGGGTTCAGCTGGACTTACGAAAAATATTGAAAAATGTTCCTCTTTTTCCTTCACTGGAAGTTTGTTTAAAATTGAAAATCTTGGGATGCCTAGGAGGCTTAATTGGTGAAGCGTGACTTCAGCTCAGGTCATAATCTCACAACTCAGGAGTTTGAGCCCCACGTGGGGTTCTATGCTGACAGCTAAGAGCCCAGACCTGCTTCAAATTCTGTCTCCTTATCTCTTTGCCCCTCCCCCACTCATACTCTGTCTCTGTGTCTCTTTTAAAAATAAATAAACCCTAAAACTGTTTTAAAATGATACTCTTTTATCTTTGGATTTTTGGAAGAATTTATAAGGGAATCCTGTGGCTTTTTTTTTTTTTTAAGTGGGAAGATTTAAAATAACATATTTGTTTTTTAAATGGTGTAAAATGATTCAAATGATTCAGATTTTGCCTCTGTCTGTTTTGGGAAGTTGTGTTTTTCAAAGAATTTCCTAATTTACATTAATAACTTCTTAGATTTATTAATATATATAGTCTCATCTTTCAAATATCTACAAATTTTGTCCTAAAATCATATTTTTATTCTTATTTGGTGATTTTTCTTTGCTTTTTCTTTTTCTTTTTCTTTTTTTATTTTTTGAAAAAATCCACTATATGTATTTATTCGTTAATGTTAACAAAATTTTGGCTTTTTTGTTTTTTTCTATTGAGCATGTGTTTTACATTTTATTGATTTATGCTTTTGTCTTTAATTTGTTTTGTTTGTTTTTGGCTGTCTTTTTCTAGATTCATGAAATCTAAGTTTTGGTCGTTGGTTCTAAGCATTTCTTCTTTTTTAACATATGAATTTAGAGCTACAACTATTGCTTTAGCTATATTACAAGATTTAAAACTTGTCATTTTTAAATAGTTCAAATACAAACTACAAATACAATACAAAACATTGTTGAGTTTCTATTGTACTACTTTTTCACCCTTTTGAGATCTTTAAAAGTGCTGTCTCATTTGCAAATATTTGAGAATTTACCAATTACCTCTCTGGTACTTATTCTTTTTTTTTTTTTATGTTTATTTTTGAGAGAGAGAGACAGAACATGAGCAGGGAAGGGGCAGAGAGAGAGAGAGAGAGGGAGGGAATCAAGCAGCATCCAGGCTCTGAGCTGTTAGTACAGAGTCAGACGCAAGGCTTAAACTCATAAACCGTGAGATCATGACCTGAGCAGAAGTTAGATGCTTAACTGACTGAGCCACCCAGGTGTTCCTCTTGGGTACTTATTCTTGTGTTAATTACAGTATAATAAGTGGACATAATTCTTTATATTTGTTGTTTTCAAACGTATTGTGAGTTTTTATGTCCCAACATCTGTTTACTTTAGTTAAGCATCCCCTGTAAACTTAAAAAGAGTACGTTGGGGTGCCTGGGTGGCTCAGTCGGTTGAGCATCCGACTTCGACTCAGGTCATGATCTCATGGGTTATGGGTTCGAGCCCCCGGTAGGGCTCTGTGCTGACAGCCAGCTCACAGCCTGGAGCCTGCTTTGGATTCTAGGTCTCCCTGAATGGGATTATTTTTTCCCTTTAGTTCTATTAATTTTTGTTTTATATTTAAAAATCACATTGTATGCATAAATTCAAATTGAACTTTTTTTATGAATGAAGGAAAACAGGAAACGAGTATAAATATTTGGGATGGAGTTGACAAACTATGGAAGATCACGTGGGTAATTGGACAAATTATATTTTACTAGGAGTGAAATAAGTCCTATTGTAGGGTTTTGACCAGAAGAGTGACATAATCACTGATCACTCTGACCTCCATGTGGGAAACAAACTGTAATAGAACAAGAAGAGCATCAGGGCAATCATTTAATACAATTTTTTTTAATCTAGTGAGAGATGAGGATGGCTCATGAATATGAGAGAAGTAATTGAATTCTGTATATATTTTTAGAGTAGAAACAAGAAGATATCCTAATGGATTTGGGGTGGCAGGGGTGGGGAGGAAGAAGTGAGATAAACAAAGAAGTCAAAACAACTTCCAATTTTTTGACTTCAGAAATTGGAGAATAGCATCATCTGGTGAGGAAGGATTCATATGTGATGGTAATGGTGAAGCATGTAATTAAATGCATCGCCACAAAGCTGCCTAACTATCTAAAGAAAACGTAGTGCTTGTATAATTTTAAAAGTTATTCTCTCATGAAGAGACACTCCATATTCTTAGTGTTTTAAATGATCAGCACAGGTGGAAAAAAAAGAAAGAAAATGAACTCATAGTATGGTTTTAATACATTACAGATGTAAAGGTTTTGTTTTGTTTTGTTTGTAAATTAAATAAGGTAGATGTCATTCAATAATTGGAAAGGCGAACAAGTTAACTTTCAGGGACTCTGGGTTTTCAGACTTTTCCAGTAATTCATTTAAGCATAAACGACAGAGTACAAGAGATGTTATACTTAGTTTTATTTGCATCCTTTATAAACTTTATTATGCATTCTATCAATTAAGATAATCATGAATTTTATTTCTGTCAAGCCATCACACTTAGTTTAAATTTAACTTCATATACTTAGCATAATGCCAAATGACTACAAATGACACCTTCCCCTAATTTGAAGAAGATGCATTTTATTTCCTGCTGAGGTTTAACAGTATCTACTCTCCCCCTCTTTTTTTTTTTTTTTTAATTCCTAGAATGTTATATAATGGATTGTAATTTGATACACTTCCTTAGGCTAAATTGCTCTATTTCCATTAAGACAAAAGCCTCCTCTGGGTCACCAACTAATTATCCATTCCTTTGTGTCCAGTTCCAAATGAAGCTTGAGATCCTCTACAAATTATTTATATAATTTTCAAAGACATACACATAATGAAAGGCATTTTAACACTGATAATAGTTAGAGAACTTTTCTAATGAAAAAAATCCTTCTATGTAATGATAGGATCAAAATTTTACTCCCTGCTGTTTTTTCATTGTCTGCTAAAAGTGCCCTCTCAAGAAGAAAAAGAAAAAATAAAAAAAAAAATTGGAAAAGATAAATAAAAGTAAAAATCTTTACAAATGAATGTGGTATGTTATCATTGAAACTCTACTCTTTCTACTCTACTGTTTAATTCTAATAAAACTGTCCTTATTGAGAAACGAAAAATTTCTATCACCTAAACGTATACATTAGAGTGAATTATATTTCACTTCTGCTTTCACAGACTGACCTAAACCCTTCATTGGTGAAATGAAAGTTAAAATACAAATGCTTCTATTAAATTTATAGAGTGTCATGTGTCAATTGTATCTTAATAAACTAGAAATAATTATGTTTCTTAACTTGAAACTACTCTTTACCCATAGTCCAACTATTCCTTTTGTAACAAAGTGGTATAGCAGAGGCAAAATTAAAAAAAAAAAAGTTAATGCTTAATCTTCCAATCAAAGGGTAAATACTTGAGTTATACTATCAAAATAAATCCTGTGATGTCACCTTTAATTTTAAAGGGATATGCCAGAAATAGAATGAAATAACATTAATAAAAATTGTTATACAATTTTGTTGTTAGAGTAGGAGAAATAGTAAACTCTAAAACATAACTGCATATTTTTGTAAATGAGATTTTTTCACTAATATTTTGAGAATATTTGTGTTTTTATATTTTGCTTAGAATTTAATATTTATGAAAATCAATTTTCTGTTAAATTAAAAAAAGAACGAGATGATGTTCCTAGTACACAGTATACCCAATGAAAAATCGAGTGAGTAGACCTAGATACCAGTTGGAGTCTGAGCTAACACAAGGTTACCCTTGATTTTGTATACATGTGTTACAGAAACTGGTCTGGATCATGCAGCAGAAGAACCAAGTGGCACTCGGAGATATTGGAAGGCAGGAGGTTTATTTTACCCCAGCAGGCTCAGAGGAGATCCCTCTCCAGAGGTCTGAATCCCAAGAGTAAGCAGAGGGAACAATAGTCTGTTACTTCTGCCTTCCTCATTAGTCCTAATTTGGCTCCACACCCATGCAAGCAGGGTGGGAAGAAGAACCTGGAAGGGAGTCTTCAGTCAGGGACAGGAATTTCCCTATCAGTCCTGTCGGCCATTTTATAACAGATTTTTCCCTATCACGTGTAACTAAGATTAAAAAATAATGCATAGTAATAGATGATAAGTAAAATATTGTATGTGCTTTATACAATTCTTAAAAAATTTGAATTCTTTACAAGTATGGCAAGGTATAATGAGTCAAAATTTTAGCACAGTATTTCATGCTGCAGTGTTTTTTAACCAAATATCTAACTATTTATAAGGTGTTGGGTTGATACAGTTAGATATTTGGTTACAAAAATACTGCAGCATGAAGAGATGTAGAAGAGATATTACAGTATGAGAAGAGACATAATACTGTAATATCTCTTCTACATGGATGTGGTTGCCCTTTAGATATAGTTTGAACACTATCTTATCCTTGAAGCTTGTTTTTATTTGCCCCTCATTACAGACATGAATAATTACTCTTTCTAGAAGGTTGTTGGTTTATGAATTGTGACTTACTTATCTGTAGCCTGAGATTTGCACAAATTTTTGACTGATGGTGGCCCATTGCTTGGGTTCCAAAAGATGTAACACAAATGTAGCCATAGAATGAAAGGCTATGCACTATCGATGCAGGTTTGAAGTGATGGGGCTGGGAGAGTCCAGAGCTGTTGGCCAAGAAAAATTCTTGAGACATCTTTGGTATAAAAAAAGGTGATTTTATTAAAGAATGGGGACAGAACCCAAGGGCAAAAAGAGCCTCACTGGGTTTATGAGGAGGGTGGTAAAGGCAAGATGAAGGCCTCCAAAAGGAGTTTCATATGCTAAAGATGACTCAAAAGACACAGGAGGCATAGTGATTGTCAAGCTAAGGTTGTTGTCCCTTCTAGCAAAGCATTACTATTAAGGCAGTAGGGAGTTCCTAGAAAAACGTTCTACTCCGCCTGTCTCAAGAAGTTGTCAATGGACTACAGGCTATAAAGAAATTTAATTTCATCTACCATTTCCTTCTTCCCTTTGCTCCCCACATCACTCTGGAGGGGAGGGTGACACTAGGGCTATAGGAAATTTGAGTCTATGGGTTTCTGGAGGTTAAGCTACTGTTAAGATTGTCTTCTTATAATTTACTAAGACATTTGTACACTGATGGAGATTCAAGTCCTGCATGATTGAGATATCTATCATTTAACCATTTGTTTTTCCCTTTCCTTCTTTCTCCTTCTCCAGCAGCCAGGAGTGCCTGAGGAATGGCACACATATCTCACCTGGGGTGGGGGAGGTTTGTGAGGTGTTAGCTCGTGCGTTGCCTTCAGCTTGCCTTTGGCTCCCTCATCATTATCATGAGTTTATAGCTCTATGTGACCCATCTTGATAATGTGTCAATATATGCCACAAGAGAAAGAAGTAATGTTCAGTGACCAACATACTCCAAAGAAGTCCAATTGATAATTGTTATTTCTAAATTGTGAGAGAAGTATTTTCAGGCACAGCGAGGAAAAGGGACTGTATTTATTCACATTGAAACCTGAAAGAAGTGACAGTGAATCATTTTTATCACCTTGTCATGTTGGAAGTGACTATATGGGTAGCTTCTCTGAGAAGTCACAGACCTCTTCTAATCTAGTAAGGAGTTTATCCCATTAGCCTCAGTGTCATCTGGCCTCTTGAATTCTTTACTATAAATTTCTAATATCTCTTCGTCTCCCTAAGACTGTGGAAAATGAGTTGGAGAAAAACCAAGACTATAGAAAATATCTACTTGCTCTTCCATGATTTCTTTGTTTTATGACTCAATAAGGGCCTAGTTTTGAGTTTTATGTTCCTTTAAATGATACAATTCTTCTTCCCCAAGCAGAAAAATGTATGCCCCAGTCATTATAAATTGAGAAGATATATTCTACACATGATGAAGAAATCTTACAGTCCTCTAACTTGGTTTCTATATGATAGGTATTTTATAAGAAATCACTTTGTAGTAAAATCAGCTTTAAATCCTATTGTGTTGGGAGGCACTCCTACTTGGAACATCAGCAACTTAACATCAAATACTTTTATCTCTATTACTTTTATATAAAAATCTTAATCACATCCTCCACAAAAGTTTGTGGCAGCTGGATTTCTCAGATTGGCAGGAGGTGAATAATGTAAAATAAATTAAAAAAAAAAGAACTCGTAGGTATTTTTAAAAATAGTATTACTTGTGGTATGCTTATTTAGTAATAACATATTCTTAAGCAGATTTATTTAACTCTTAGAGTTAACATATTAATTTTTTGGCATATACAAAGGAAAATTATTAACAGAAAACAACAATTTGAGCAGTCTGCATCACAGTTAACAATACTAACCCCTTTCCCGAGGGTGCTGTCAAGAATGTCAGTGACACTTTCAATTCACCAGTCTTTGTTCCATGGGTGAAGGCTCTGAAGGTTGAATGGGCCCAGGGTCCGAGCTGTTGGTCTTATTTCCTCCTGTGACCTGGAGTCGGTGTGGACAGCAGTGACGCCCAGGTGCTTGCACCTCTGGACCTCTCCTCAGCAGCTAATGTGGTGATATATGGTGAAGATTCAGCTCAGTCCGCATTCACCTTCCTCTGACCAGTTACAGCAGATGGCTTCCTTCCAAAAACATAGTGACATGGACAAAACTATCATTGAAGGTTGTCTCCAGACCAGAAAGGATATAAACAAGGAAATAAATAAGTAAATAAATTCGTGTGTGCAGGTGTGTGTGCATGTGTGTGTTAAAAATGAAATTAGAGCCATGATAGTTTTGTTTTCAAATTCTGTTACAGTGGAACAATAGTAGGCTTATAGAAGACTAATTTTTCCATGAAAGGGATTTGTGTTCAAAATAACCTCCAAAGACTAAAGGAGCTTAAGATCAAATAAAAGAAGCCAACAAGGCCAGCTAGATTAGAAATGGTATTTTAAGGGATTTATAGACAGAAGCTTGTCTTGGGTGGCAGCAAGCTGAGTAAATCTCTGGCATCCCACTTTCTCTAAAACCTGGTTTTATAGCCTCAAGGGCTGGGCAGCCAATGGCAGAAGTCCCCTAGGAAATGCTAGAGAATCATAGCCATCAAGGACAAGTATGCACCGCAGGCTATACTTAAGGGTGTGGTTAAATAAGAAGAAAGAATGGTGGTGGTGGTAGAGGCTGTGCTGAAGAAGGCTTCAGGTCACAGAGTGGTATTCATGGCAATTTTTTCCAATATGGCATTAGTGTATGTCACAAACTATTTCATGCATGTAGAAGATTTTGCTGCATCAGGTTACGTCAAGAATTTGGAACTCATACAATTTTCTTTCATAAAAAAACCCCAAAAACTATGGGCATCACAAAGAGCTTAGACAATATAAGAATGCATTACAGTTGAGGTCCATAGAAAGTTAATCTTTAGCCAATATTTATCTGGGTGCCTCAGTCCATTAAGCTTCTGACTTCAGCTCAGGTCAAGATCTCAGGGTTCGTGAATTTGAGCCCTGCTCTGGCTCTGGGCTGTCAGCAGCCTGGAGCCTGCTTCAGATTCTGTGTCTCCCTCTCTCTCTGACCCTCCCCTGCTCACACCGTTTCTCTTTCTCTCTCTCTCTCTCTCTTTCTCAGAAATAAATAAAACATTAAAAAAATTTAAAGAAAAGACTATTCTAATCACTAAATAATCTTAAGAAATAGAAGACAGATATTGATATATTAAGTAATATTATATAGTGATGATCATTCTCAATACATACATATATGAAATCATTATATTGTACACCTTAAACTAACATCATGTTATATATCAACTATATCTCAATAAAGTTGGAAAAAGAAATAAATATTACAGCTATTGCTGGAAATTCAGAACAGGATTGTAATAGTTGTACTTACATAAAACCCATGACCTGACCTCATCATTTGAGTCATTCATGTCCAACCACCCTTCCCTTTGACAGTGTCCTTGGTGTCTCCTTTGAAGTAGTGTTACAAATCAAATCCCAAAGAGACACTAACATTTAAAAACTGAAATTTCCTAAACAGAAACTTTGTCCTCACACTTGGGTTCTGTTTTCCATGTGTTGTGACATCTAATAGTTTTATTTACTTATTTATTTTTCTGATTGAAGGGATATATATTGCAGAAACAACCAAAAAGAAAAGCAAAAGAGAACTTGTATTGCCTCCATGCAGCTGACTTTCAGGTGAAAGAAAACAGAAGGAGCTTGAAATGTAAACCAGAATTTTGCTTTTCAAACTCATGAATTATATTCGATGCTCCATTTTCCCAGAGTAAGTGAAATCACAGAGAGATTCCATGAGTGTTACACTATTAGATTTCTCTTCACATGGAAAGAAATTAAGAATGGTAGAATGTTTACCTTTTAATATTCTCCTATGTCTATTCTCTTAACCTCACTAGTCTTAAGTTTTAAGACTACAGTGAACTAAGAAAGTCGCTGTTTCAAGGCACTAGATTAGCCACTTAATGCAGTTTCTTTGTGCTTTTGCAGGACTAATTTCTTAATAGTTGCTACTGCTTCTTTTGGGCCCAGAAGACAATGGATTATGACAGAACAGTGAATTAATTAAATCTATCTTGAAAGTACCCTTTATCAAGTTCCTATTTTTACTCTGTATTCTTTTTTTTTTAAATTAATTTATTTTGAGAGAGAAAGAGCAAGTGTGGGAGGGGCTGAGTCATGGAGAGGGGGAGAGAGAGAATCCCAAGCAGGTTCCATACTGTCAATGTGGAGCCCAATGTTGTGCTCAAAGTCACAAACCATGAGATCATTACCTGAACCGAAACCAAGAGTCAGATGAGTAACTGATTGAGCCACCCAGGTATCCCTACTTTATATTCTATTTCCACTTCCAAACTGGGTCCATCTTGAAGTCTACCATCATCTGCAAGGAGTATTGTACTGTAATTAAATGGCATCACAATACCCCAAGTATAAAACATAAAGATTTTCCAATAGTAATGCTAAATGTGTCAAAACGCCCCTAATTAGGAGGAATCCTTCTCATTATAAAATATCTAAAGATATATTAAAACACAAATGTTAAAGCCTCTTGAAAATTAAAGTTCATAATTTCAAAATGTAAACATTAAAATTGATTTATTTTCCTTGCGAGTTAAAAGTAAAAAAAAAAGATTTATACTATATTATTGTAATTATTATAATTATTATAATTAGTGTTATATTCTACTCAATCTCAGTCAGATGCCAAGACTGGGCTACACTCTCTTGAGGCAGGAATAACCTGTGTATAGTCTCATTCACTAGATTATTATAACCCCCTTTGTAGCCCCTATAAACATAAATATAGTTCCAAAGTGCTTGTGAACCTCATTTTTATAGAGTGCACAGAGTTAATATTATCACAGTTATGGATCTCTAGCTAATTTAGAATCATCCTATCCCATTTCCAGAGCTGTGACTTGAGACAAAATTATGATTCTAGAACACAGTTTCTAATATTGCCATAGCACCATATTAAAAACAACCATATATGCAGGATGGAGAGTAGGCAAGAAAAATCCTGGTTTTTGTTTTACCAGTATTAGAATCAATACCATATACCAGCTGAGAACCATCTAGAACTTACAAACTTAAACTCATTTGTGAAATATCTTCCCTCAAAAGATTAATTGTGACATGATTTATTTACCATTCGTAGGAGAGTATCCAACTATGCATACATCCTTTCTCTTGAAAAAGGATATTAAAGCAGCGGTGCCTGCGTGCAAAATTTAGAGATCTTCAGTTGTGGTAGTTCCATTCAACATATCTTATTTGAGGTATATTTCTTTTCCTTCCAACATATTCAAAACATATTAATATTCATTACTCTGAAACAGTGTGTTTCTGGCACCCTTGGATTAGGAAACTGAACATATATTGGATTTGATTACACGGAGCCTACACTATTTTGGGAGATGTATTTGAACTGAATCACAGTGACTATATCTGTCTGTTGCCACTCAGTATAAAATTCCTTAGACCCAATAAATCTGTCTTCTAAAAAAAAGATTCAACCTTCACATATTAATAGCAGAAATAGAGCCCACTTAAAACTCTGATAGGTGATGACTCATGTGTGTACACATAGATTACATGAGTTCACATCTCTCTCTCATTTCCAACCATACAACTGCCTTGACCTGGAATGGAAAAAGGAAATTGGAACAATTAATCAAAAGTGGCCTATGTAGACTTAAATCTATTGTTTTAAATGTTTGTTTATTTATTTATTTTGAGAGAGTGTGTGTATGAGCAGGGGAGGAACAGAGAGAGATAGGGAGAGAGACAGAATCTCAAGCAAGGATTCTCTCTCTGTGCTCACAGCGCGGGAGCCGAACATGTGGAGGCTCGACCTCACAAACCATGAGATCAGGACTTGAGTCAACACCAAGAGTGAGACACTTAATGGACTGAGCCACCCAGGCGCCTATGACTTGAATCTAAAATTTGAAGGGAGAGCTTCACCAGTACTGCAAAGCACAAACTAAACTCCCTTTAAAGTAACATATGTCTTTCTGCCTCTTAATGTCTAGAAAACAATATTTGAACTCCTGTTTTGTTATACTTGAGTCTTTGCTTCCTTGATGCCTGCCTAGGTAACGTTACTCCCAATATAGAAAGGCCTATTCATTTTTGAGAAAATGCAGCATAAGCCACGATGACTCACTAAGGTCATAACACTGCATAACCTCTAGCATAAAGCTTCCTGCTCAAGCTGCAGCAAACTATAAATTCCAGCTCTATAATTCAATACAAACACCTGCAAGCTGCTAAATTGACAGTACCAGGCCCACTAGCAAACGCCAAAGCTGAAGCCATCTAACTTGAATGTACAAAAATCCTCAGTTGGTCTTTTTCCCTGAAATTTTACTCCTTGCCTTTTCTCAAAGTCAAAGCCTCGTCTCACATAAATTGAATTTGTCTCCCAAAACCACAGCCTCCCAGTGCTTTCTTCCCATTCTCATGCGCACACGCATACACAGTCAGGAGGGCCAACCTCTTACATTGCAGGTCTTCAAAGAACAGGTGAGAATGTGTTTTCTGCAAGTAGCTTCCTTCCCAATAAAAAATAAGGCTAGTGGGCTGATTAACACAAACCAAGTTTCTTACCAATCAGATACATAGATTAATCTCTAAAGAAAGTGACTGAGAAAAGCAGTAAAAAGAAGTCAAGAGCATTATGTGAATTGATACTTTCCATATAAAAAATTAAAAGAGGTTTTATGGGAGAAATGACATCTTATTGTAACTTTAATTTTAATTTATAGATTACTAGATAAGTTGATCATTTTTTTTTCACCTAAAAACAATAATTCTTTTTTGTGAATTATTTTTCCATGTTCCTTAAACATGTTTTTCATCAATATGTACTGTCAATTTTATACAAAATTAAACATTTGTTGCAAATGTCCTAGAATTAAACTGTGGTTTGATAAAATCTGATCTAAAAATCCCATAATTGAAATCGCATATAATCGGGGCGCCTGGGTGGCTTAGTCAGTTAAGCGTCCGACTTTCGCTTGGGTCATGATCTCGCGGCTCGTGGGTTCGGGCCCCGCGTCGGGCTCTGTGCCGACTGCCAGCTCAGACCCTGGAGCCTGTTTCAGTCTGTGACTCCCTCTCTCTCTGACCCTCCCCTGCTCACGCTGTCTCTCTCTCTCTCTCTCTCCTAGAAGTAAATAAAACATTAAAAAAAAAAAGAAATCGCATATAATCTATAAAAATATGAAAATATGAGCATTATTGGTTAGGTTATGGTTCTGGCTTTTGGAACAAGGGCCAAAATAATAAGAGCTTAAACAATGTAAAACGTCATACCAGCCAGTCGGAAGCGAAAGAAAGGAAAATATAGTTCTTTGTTTCCTGGGTACAAGCTGTAAGTTGCAAACATAATGTCTGCTTCTGCATCAGTGGTGCAGTCACAAGGCCATTTCTAATTTAATGGAATCCAGAAAAGCTATACTTTAGCTGAACAGACATGCAGCGAACTCTTCTATTATTCCAGATCAGGGATTAGCCAACATTATCTCTAAAGGGACAGAGAATAAATATTTTAAGTTTTGGAGATAATATGATCTCTGCTGCAACTATATAACTATAGTATTATATAGTATATATAGCACAATATATAGTATTATATAGTATTATATAGCACAAAAGGTAAACAACATGTAAATGAACAAGAGTTTCTGTTTCATCCATATGATTTAATTTATGGACAGCAGTGTTTTAATTTCAGTGAAGTTATCATTTTCACATTATGAAATCATCATTTTTTCAATATTGTTCAACTATTGAGCACAAACACTGGTTGTGGGACTGGATTTGGCCCCCTGGCGGTAGTTTTCAAGCTCTACTTAACATGGCAGAAAGACACATGCTATAATCTTACTGCTCTTTGGAACAGTACTATTCAAAGTGTGGTTAGAAGACCAGCCCCATTGAAGTTACCTGGGGCTTATTAGAAATGCAATTTTCAAGCTCTTCCCAGACTTGCTGAATCAGAATCTCTGGGGTTTCTTAGGAATCTGTTTTAACAAGCTTTTCAGATGATGGAGGGCATAAGACATCACAGGTTGTTGAAACTCACACCCCCAAATGCTGATTTTATAGGCTTGAAGTGAGGGCTAATCATTTGCATTTCTAAGATGCTCTCTTAGATGTTGATGGTGCTGGTTTGTGGACTGCACTTAAGGATGCACGACTCTGGAGCAGGTGAGGGCAGGCTATGACAGGCCAAATCCGGCCAGCTTCCTGTTTTTAAAAATAAAATTTTATTGAAACATAGCCACCCATTCCTTAAAGTATTATTTATGGCTACTGTGTACTATCATGGCAGAGCTGAGTAGTTGTGAGCTCACTGAAGTCCACATAGCCTAAACTGCTTACTCTCTGTCCCTTTATAGAAAGTTTGTCACATCTTCTTGAGGAGGACAATTTTTCTTTTCTTTTCTTGAATTTGTTCATTTCAAGTTGTGTTTAATAAGTTGAAATCTGTTTTTGTTAAAAGGGGAACAAGACAAATAAATTAAAGTAATTGCAGTTAAATAAAGCAATGTTTATGTCCTTAATGTGTTGACATAAACTCTTCTGAGTCAGTTGTCCATGGACTATCAAAAGATTTGGAGAACTGTGTTTAATATTGCAAACTATGAAACTTTACTTTTTAAATAAATGAACACCCTATTTAGTCATTGAACAGCCTACTGCATAGTAAAGCTTCAAAAAATATGTCTTTTTAAGTTTGCTGAAAGAAACTCTAAATTAAAATCAAAAGATAAATATATATATATAAAACATAAATATAATATAAAACAATATTACAATGGGACTCGTTTAAATGAATAAGTATGGGAGTAACAGAACAATTTAAATGATATATAATTTTGTATTCTTAACAGAAAAAAATTCAACACATGTCACAAAAATTTAATGAATAAGCTCTTTAATGATTCACATTCTAAGTACTAAAATAAAAAAATACTCTCGTTTCAACTATAGACATACGTTAAAATAATAAAGCCATTAAGATGTCATTTCTCTACCACTCAATAAAAACACATAAATTTTCTGTCTTTAAAAATATGCTACAGAACGAACATTCCTTTAGTAAAAACATATGAAGAGGTTTACCAAAGCGTGCTTAAATAAATATATGTTTCAAGAAACTACAAATAAAAATTTAAAAATTTTTGTATTAAATATTTAACACATTTCCTGGAAAGAGTTCTTATCACTGAAATTGGCTTATGTTTCAGATGAAATCTGCTACATGGAAGTTAGTTTCAGTATAAAATAATCCAACTTTCACCTTTTTTAATATTCTATGGCATAAAGTGAGTGATTAGTTTGGGAAATTTTCTGGTTTCAATTCACATTATTACAGATGGTTCATGCTTATCTATAGTGAAATTGAGTTTATATTCAAAAGTAGAAGATAATTCAGTAAGTGTTACTTCAGAGATATTCTGTGCCATCCTCATAATTAACACAGAGATAGAGGAGTTAAGCATACTGTGTGTGTGATCATATTCTTTTAATTACACTGCAGTTCCATTTTAAAAAGAAAAAGTATAATATTTGACTATATGTATTTCACACATTAACACTGAATGCTAACTTTTTTTTTTCCCCCTTAGGAATATCCACCACATTCTTTGTATGTATTATTAGTAAGAGAAAGGAGGTAAGCCAGGGCCACCACTTGGCCAGAGCTCTCTGCAGCAGCACAATGTGTTGGGTTTAAGTAAAAGACACCCTTCAAAATTTAAAAATCCTGCTCCGAAGAGTTATATGTATGTATATCAATACATTATCATTAAAGCACAAAATTAGAATGACAAAGATTCAAATTAAATATGGGAACTATAAAATATATGAAAAATGTTTTAATTAAATAGGAAGTTATAATATTTTCTTAATTAATGATGTATCTCTTAAACTTGGTCCTATATATTTTGTAGAAACTGTCTGATATTTGAGTTTATGTTGTTCCTAAAATATAAATATATATTTAATTTATTTAAAAGTTGTTTGAATAACCTTTATTTTTTTAATTTGAAAATATATCCTTAGAGATAGAGTTGCTGTGTCCAACAGATATTCACATTTAAAATGGTAACAGATGCTGATTTTTTACACTTTAATGACCTTGTACTAATTTATAGTCCTGCAATGTGAGACAGTATCTATTTTCATACATTTTCCTTTATTAACAATACAGTTAATATTTACAACTGATGGAAAATTAATTCTAAATTTTATGTGGCTATCATTCAATTATCTGTGATTATAATATATACTGATTTTTAAAATTCTCCTTTTTATCTTCAAACCATTTTCATTAGGTGTTCTTTATTAAAGTTTTATGTATTTATGTATTTATGTATTGTAAAAGCTCTTAAAATTCAGATTTTAATTCTTGCTATAAATGTCAAAAATTTCTATAATTACCAGTTGTATTTTAACTTTGATTATACTGACACCATACAGAATTTTGAAACTTCCTTTTTATGCCTTTCTTCCTAAAACTCTGTTTTATTTTCATATAGAATTAATCTTAGCTGACTTTCTACAGTTACACAGACATGTGTTCCTATGGAAAACTACCTTTGCTAATTAGTATATTATCTAAGTACTCTTGATAAAATGTGAGAAAGGTATTAGACTACATTGATTATTTCACAGGATATTTTCACAAAATCAGCAAGTTTATCTTAATATAAAAATAGAAATTTAGTAAGAAAATGGCAATATGAAATCTAAAATGTTCTAGATGACACTCTTAGGAGCTTATTCCACACGTGGTAACTTAAGTGCCATCAAGTCTTACGTTTAAATTTTCTCTCAAACATTGGGTACTGAAAGGAAAATCCAGGTTTCAAACTTCCCTCAAGTCTCCAAAAGTGGACATCACCTCTAACACCTTAGAGTTTGAACCCCAGTATTATTTTAAAATCTCTTGACTGAATAGCACTTTGGAGTGGTTATCTTGTGTTAGCAATGACTTTTATGCCTGCACTTTCCCTTTAAGTCAATATTAGCTCTCTGGCTTTCTGGAAATATCTCCTTCAATCAGTTGCAGATTTTCTCCACAACCATGATTCATTCAGAACAGACTAATTATAGCTCTGGTATACTGTTTGAATCATCCTATTATGATTACTTTCTGATTATAACTTTGCAAACTTTTAAACCTATTTACTTTAATGTAAAAACTGTGTGGATAAAAATTCAGATACTAAGTATAATTTTAAAAATAAAGTTTTGTTATACATCACAGGCAAATAAAAATTTTTAGAATAGTTAAGTTTGTATTTATGAATTTCAAAATTTCATACCTTATTGTTTAGCAAGTTCTTAGTATGTTAATACTATTCACTTTCAGATGCTCAAGTTTTCGTTCTGTATTCAAACTTGAAGACATATTAGTTCATGAAAGATCAGAAATTTAAAAGATTTGAAGAAATACAATTTTTGCCAGAATAATATTATTATAATAATATAATATAATATAATAATCTGTTAGTATATATACAGAAATAACTATATCATTAAACAGATATGATATTTACTATAGCCAGTGTACTCTAATTTCCATTCTATTCTATTCTATCCTGCCCCATCCTAACCTATTGTACTCTAGTCAGTTTGATCTATCCTATGCTTTTCTTTATATTGTTTATTGAAATCCACTAATTGATTTTTATAATAATAAACTAGGATGGAAATATCACTTAAGATGCTTTTGGCTACAAGTAACAGAATATTAAAAGTTGTTAAATATCAAGAACTAGTATTATCCTAAAGAAAAATATAACCAGATTTATTATTTCTTATAACAAGCCATTCCAGAGTACATTAATTCAGTAGGTAAATTAATGTCAGCAAAATTGCATGAGCATTTTATGTGATTGCTTTGCCGTCTTCAGCATACTGGCTTTTGCCCACAGCCTTATATCCTAATGGTCGTAAAATGACTGCTACAGCTCCAGACATTCCAGCCTCACACAGCAATTTGAAGAAAAAAGGGTTAGTTTTTCCTTAATAGAATTGTACACTTAAAGGTATATTTTTCTCCAAATCTCCACAACAAATATATCCTCTCTCATATGACCAGACCTAAAGTAACCACAAGCAAGGAAGATGTGATTACTGTGATCAGCATAGAATGATCCACACTTTCTATGGGGGCTGCAGAAGGGCTGATTTTCCTAAGTATTTTACTACTCATTGCCTGAATAAAATCGCATTTCATTAGTAAAGACAAAGGTAAAGAATGGCTGCTGGATGGGTGACTTAGAGAGTGGTGATGCTGTACCCATGTCCCATAAATGTGATGTATAGGTGTTCTGCTCCACAGTCCTATCTAAACCAGCCTTCCAGCCATTTTAGCAAAGGATGCAGATATGTGAGTAAAACTCATTAATGGATCCTCCAGGCCAGTCCACCTGCCAACTGAATACCATCACGTGATATATTTCAATGTCTTATGGGACAGGAGATTCAACCAGCCAGGGCTGACCTAACTGCAACAAATGAGGAGATGCAATAAAACTGTTTTTAACCCACTAAGCATATACATGAGGCTGCACAGAAATAGATAACTGGAACATTGTGTAATTTAGTCTTACTATTTGTATGTACCTCCTGGCCTAGTTTGCTTTTCTTTCAGTCAACCAGCATTTAGAAGCCTTTTTCTGAGGAATGCTCTCGGGACAATTAAATCGCTGTTCACATAAAGGGGTAGCCTGGAGTGCCTCGGAATTTATGTCACTTCCTGGAGGAAGCACTTATGAAAAGATGAATGGACTTGAGAGTATGAAAGCCACATCAACCTTGCTGAGACCAAACTTAAACTCCAAAATTCGTCTGATGGATTCGACTGCAGTTAACCTCTATAAAACTTGGGCTGAGATCACTCTTGGGCTTACTCCTCTTTTCAGTCCTTCTTCATTCCCTTGCTAGTCATGTAAATTACTTGCACTTGAATCCTTGCCTCGGGATCTGCTTCTGGAGAACCCAACATAAGGCAATAGGCTTGAAATCACCCAGGGTGGGGGATGTGCTTCATTGCTTAAAACTCCACACACTAGCAGGGACAGATGTCAGACCTCACTACTTTTGAACAAGGTACCCAAATGGGTCATCTTCAAAAAGCACAACCCTTGCCAGAGTGATGCTGTCTTTTATTTAGTTATTATTATTATTGTATCTATACAGTGTTGCAAGCATATCTTTTGATCATTAAATATTTGTTTTATTTTATTATAACTTAGTTCATTTTAATTTAAGGTTTGCTTTCCAGACCTTTTGTTATATCAAGGCAATTTTCACTGAAACATTGGTTATAAAAATGTCCATTGACAATATAAATAAAAACAGTTAACATTTTATTTAATGATAACTATGTGTCAGACCCAAATCTAAATATTTTCAAAAGTATTATAAACTAAGTATATTAGAGCATTCCACTCATCTTACAAATGAAGCCTGACAAGACAGTCCCATGTGAAAATGCATGGGTCTTGCTATTTGACTCTCCCAGACAACCTGGCTCTTGTTCATTTTTTCACTATGACCTTCTTGCCCCTATGGGATATTTGTTGATAGCAATTAAAAAAATCTTCCTCGTGTGATAAGTTAGCCAGTCTTTCTGTCCTTATTGTTTCCAAAAAACAAGAACATTTACTAATAGAGTGTGGTTAATTGAGAGATTTTCCTTATTTGTACATGTACTTATAAATACGAACTCATTGGATCTGCTTGGGTGGCTCAGTCACTTGAACATTTAACTCTTGATTTCAGCTCTAATCATTATCCCAGAGTTGTGAGATTGAGCCCCACGTCAGACTCTGTGCTCAGTGTGGAGCCTGCTTAGGAGTCTCTCTCTCTCTAGGTCTCTGTCTCCCTGCCCTCTCCCCTGATCATGCTCTCTAAAATTAAAATAAATAAAAAAAAATAACTAAAAATAAATAAACAGTATCAATCTCATTAATATCACTAATCTTATATAGGTCTCAAAAATGTCCTTTGTATTATAAAGTGTGAACTTAAGTGCTAAGATTTCCATTTTTTCCAGCTTTCAAATATATAGCTAGAGCCAAGAATTTATTTGAAAGAAATAGATTTGTAGCCTACTTTGATGAAATGGAAATAGTAAATCTCTAAATTTAGGACATTTTTATAATAGATATTTATAAATCAAGTAGTTGAACAATTCCTTGTGCTTAGTATTTATGTTAAATAAAACAAACAAATAAACAGGAAATAGATATGGCTTCATAAATTTTCAAGAGTAAATCAACAAATACATGGTGATATCTGATGGCATACAGATACGTGGATGGATGGGCTTTATACAAGCTGGAGTGGGGTGAGAGGATATCCCAAATCAGATACCCACAGTAAAAAACAAAACAAAACAAAAAACACAAGAAAGAAATCATTACATCTTTGTATCACAGACTTTATTCTCAAAGGTTAACAACTGAAGACATTTTATCATGAGGGGGATATTGTACTCTTGGTTTATAATCATGCCCTGTCCAATCTGTCTTGTCAGACATATTATCTCTGTTGCTAATTTCATTATGGTCTTTGGTTTCTGAGTCCACATACTCTGTACTTTCCTACTGGTCATTCCAGTCCTTTTTGGATAAACCAACTAAATCTTTAGAGGTGTGATAAATAGAGGTATTAAGAACATTAATGATACTCTCTTCCTATACAACTGGATATGCTTTACTCAAAGCTATAACCATAGACATAGGCAACTAAATCCATTATTTTTACCAGATTCTTCTGATACCGCATTGCATGTAAAACTTAATTGGATGACTTGTGTTACAAAAACATTCTTTTACAGGATTCATTCTATACATATCATTGTTTATATACCCAATCCCTTATCCTAGATCTTAACTTAGCAAGCTACTGTGTTCTAGTTCAAGGGTCTAAGTAGTATTTAGTCATAAATCTGACCATCCCTCTGCTCCTTTTTTTTTTTTTCTTTCCCTTTTGGCAGTAGGTAAAAGACCTCTTTATCCTTTATCTTCTTTTTACAGTTCATGACTAGCTAAAGTCAGAGAAGTTTTCACATCACAAACTTCACTTCACAGAGAAGTTTTACACATCAATCCTTCCAGATTTAGGCACTACTTCTCCAATTTATCAATATATGTCAATAGTAGCACAATTTAAGAAAAGACAAGAAATAGTGTTAAGAACTGTGTCTAGGATTTTACCCATTTTGGAAGCTAACAAGTTTGCACAATACCATACCATGGTTTAATGCATCCTGACAAAAGACATGAAAGCCTGAATCATAGATAAAGGAAAGTTTGTTGCTCAAAACAACAGAGGTAGCCAGAGTATCAGTATTATCTTATACTTGTTCCTCAAGCTCCAAAGTCCACAGGGCAACATGAAGAGGATCAGGTGACATCTGCTCATGCTTTGGGATTGTGTTATAGGAAAGAGAATCTGAACTTAGGGAACTCATGTCCTTTATAATAATGAGTGCATCTACTCTTCTCTACAGGGGGACATTATCTTTATTATATTGAATGGTAAGCCCACCTATCCTTTCTTCTAGAAGAAGGCACTATGTTTGTCTTTTAAGGATAAAAGTAAACATGTCTTTTGCTCTAAATAGAACCAAACTCTATTTTCCAAGGCTCTGAACTATACAGGCACGTTTTAAAAAATACATCAGAACCAAAGTAGACACTGCCTCTTTTCAGGAGACAAACAGAAATGGGAAACATTCACAGACAATTTCCTCCCAAGAGTACCACCACTCATTTCTACACTGTCTTGGCTTCTGGCACATTTCCCAGTATGTGTACTCCATGAGCCATTCTTATTAATCTAACAAATAGCCTGGAACCAAGTCTGTTTAATTTCTCTCTTTCAGCATTTAGTTAAGGCTATTATCAATAGGAATCTAAAAGAGAAGAATGAGGCCACCCTGCAGTATTGACCTCAGTCACGTCCCACAGTGTTACAAAACCAATCAGCTGAACAAATCTTATAAACTCTCAGGGATTCTCTTGTAAAACCTGGTAGATTTCTTCTTATGTTTCTTTATGGACCTTTCTACTAGGGCAAAGGCATTAATCTGGGTACAATAATATGTAGTAATAATTTCACAGGTGGTCAAAGAAAACACTTACACGACCCTGGACAGTAACGGGAAGCTGTTCTGAATGTGTTCTAGGGCTGAGTTTCTGTTAATGATCACTTTTAGCTAAAGTCAGAGAAGTTTTCAGCCTCTTTTCTAATTGGATGATTTCCATATTAGACGTAACTGCCTGCTTAAATAAGTCAGTTATTTCTGTAAGAAATTTGCTTACTTAGCTCTCATTTTAGAGAGTTATTGACATGATTTATTGGGGTGACATGAATTAAAGATAGTATTTTCTTAAACCCTTGATGGTGTCTTATGACCACCATCTAGACACATATCTTTGTGTTTTCAGGAGGGGGTAAGTTAAGGTTTGACACAAAATAGTAAACCCTAAGGGTGCACATGCTGCCCCTGGAAAGAAAAGTGTGTTTAAAATTATTGTCTTCTTTCAATTATGACCGTGAAATGAGGTCACATCAAGGGACACATGTTGCTGGTTGTACTACCTAGACACTTAGACAGCTGGTAAGACTTGCATTTACCAATTCACTTAAAAAGTTAAGTCTAGTCCTTGATTTTGATGTGACAGTCCAAGGGCAGTTAGTCTTATTTGTCCTGTCGTCCATAAAACCAGCTGACTAACATTTATTCACCCCATAGAATGATAGAGTGACAGCTATGGGAATGAGTATGGAGACGACAGCTGGAGATATTAACAAATGTTTTATATGTTGTCAAAATAACTCTTTATAATCCCCAAACCCTCTTATTCTGTTTATTGCTCAGCAATTGGTCAAGCACAGATGATCCTTTCTTGAAGATAGCCACGTTCATTGACAAAAATGCCTTAATAAGGTGTGTGTACTAGAAGATGAGGGAGGCTGTCAGATTGCTGAAGAAAATGTTTTAATGTTTAATAAATGCCTGTGAATGGTATGGATGGATCACCTTGACTATAAACCCATTGTTAAGTGGCTTCTGTAATGAAAGGCACACCATTCTCAGATTGCAAATAGTATAGAAATCTGAAATCATGATACAGATTAGTTTTAAATATCACAATTGCATTTCCTAGAATCAGCTGATTGGTATGGAGCATCAGTATTTAACCTAAAATAATGTGAACAATTTTGAGGCACTAAAATTAGCCCCAAAGAAGGGGTGAATGGACAATTTAGCTAACTGCAAGAAGTAAGTAAAGGCAGCCCTGTGAACAGAATTGATGATCAGTTTAACCAAACCATCAGTGAAACATACTCAGGCATGTAAGAGAAACTCCGTGAATTGGGGCCCTGTTAAGTCAGTGGATTTGCCTTTATCAACAGAGTGAGAAAGTTTTCCCCAAAGGAATACTTTTTTTTTCATGTAAAATTGAGATGTTCCTGCAGTCAGGCCAGTGAGGTTCTTGAATATATAATTTCCATTTGACAGCTAAAGCCTATTGAACTCTTTCTGCATTGTTAGATTTTAGGTTTGAGCACTCTTGCCCCCAAATGGAAGTATCAGCCAGGGACTCACAAGGGCCCCAGAGGTAAGGAGTTCAGTTTTGGGAGAGTCCAGTAGCAAGCTGTTTTTCAAAAGGTATTTCTGGTATCTGTGTAAGGCAGGCGATGAGTCCACATCAAGGGGGTCCTCTGGATGGAAGCTGCCTCCCTTTGCTAATGGCTCCAAATGGTAAAATCATCAGTCACCAGAGACTTATAGCTGAAATGGGTTATTATGTTTGTGGGGCCTCAAAGATACAGTGCTTCTCTAAAAGGAGCTCTTTCTGACAGGGAGAATGCCTTCGTGCACAATACAGGCATATAAAACATCAATAGCAGTTATACATTCAGCACATGAAGCCATAATAGTAGGATAATGAATCGACCCATATGACCTCAGTCACACATTTGTGTTAGCTTCTTCGCTCTACTGCAAACTTTGCCCTAACTTAATTAACTAAATTCAGCTGGTCACTGCCCCCAAGGGACAATGTAAGATGGTGACTTCGATGCCGGTATCAAACTGTGCCATAAAAGTTTGAGTCTTTTCACTTCCTGAATTATTTCACAAGGGCTTATGGAATTTTGGGGACAGATAGGTCTCAGCCTCATATATTCAATTTGCTCCTTAAATAAGTGGAGTTAGAGCTAGAAAGAAGAGGAAGGATTAGCAGGCACGGACAGAGAGAGAAACTTCAGCAAACAAGGTAAATTGTGGAAGATGCTTAAGTCTCATGCAAATGAAATGCCAATGTTTTTAGTATACTCCAAACTCTCATATTAGATAGTAAGTTCATCTTAATTGATAGTGTCTATTTCAGATTCTGGAATCCCTTGACACTATAGTAAAAGCCATATTGCTTTCTGGCCAGGACCCCAATCTTTATTACCTTTGGCTGACTTAGTTGATTCAGAGAGTGGGAGAATTATTTTGAGTAGTTCTATTTAATCTGGGCAATTTGCTTCCCAATTGTCATGATAACAACTCTTAAATATTCTCTCTGGCTTAAAGTAAATGGTAGGGTGAAGCTTGAAAATGGCAGCGTTCACCATTGTAAGAAACTATTTTCCCAGATTACTTTGGGTCACTTTCTCATTCCCTAGTTAGCTTGGTAATGTCTATGAAACAGAGGAATGGACAGACAAACTGGTATGTCCATACAGTGAAATATGACTCATCAATTAAAAGGAATAAGTATTTGACATATGTTACAAAATGAATGAATCTCAAAACATTTATGCTGAGTGAAATATGGCAGACCAAAAAGACTACATATTACATGCTTATGCTTGAATAAAATTCATTATTTTCTTAAAATAAATAAATTAACATGTAAACTAATCTATAGGACCGAACTCTCATCAGTGGTCACCTGGTAACTGGAATGAGGGGAGGTTAGGAGAGATTATATAGAAGCAGGAGAAAACTTTTAGGGTTATTGATGTTTTCACTATTTTAATTGTGGTGATTATTTCTGGTGTATTCATATGTCACAATTTATCAATTGTGCACTTTAAATATGTGCAATTTACTATATGCCAATTATACTGCAATTAAGCTGTCGTTTAAGAAAAATCCTGTTGCAATGGTAATAAAATAAAATAATATGGTGAAGAACAGAGAATTTAGAAATAGCCCCATAAAAAGATAAGTAAGAAAAAATGACACTTTGGCACATATTCTGAAAATTAAAAAAATTAATTTCTTGCCAAAGTAGACCTAGTCAGAACTCATGAAAAATATATCAATGAGAGGATTATAAAAAACAATAAATCTTTAATATTTTTATATTTGAGTATAGTTGACACAGGACAATACATTAGTTTCAGGTGTATACATACACATTCAAATTCTCTATACATTATGCTATACCTACCATAAGTGAAGCTACTATTTATTACTATACAACACTATTAGAATATCAAAAAAGCAATAAATCTTATAAGGAGTGGTCAAAGACACAGATTTTTATTGGGTAGGAATTCAGACCATAAATGTGAACACGTGTGAGGGTAATAACAACTTATGGAAGTTCACACTCCCTTATTCATGACTAGCCTTATATTGTCACACATGGGTAGTATACACAGATACATCTATCAATTTTATATCTATATGTCTAAAAGGTCAGATTCTGCAGGAATCATACTATGAAGTGTAGGATTGCATGTCTTTTTGGGCAAGAACTATTCCTGGTAAAGGACTCAGTTGTGAGATGCTAGCTATCACTTCTTGAATCTGGAGAATGCGTGCCTAAACTACTAGAATGGGAAACTTGGCATAGAAACAAACACTCAGCCTACCACTATGTCGCTTGAATGCATTAATTCACATAACAAATTCAGCCATCTCTGAACAGCGTAAACATTCTGGTTGTGCTCTCTCCCTAAGGAAACTACTATAACTTATGGTGAAATATCCTACATAGTTTGCCAGTACAACTAATCTTACTATGCAGCTGATATTCATTCCCTTCCCCCTTTAATACTCATTCTAGATTCCTTCTTATACTTGTCCAGGTGGCTGTGGCAGCCATGAACTCTGTGGCAGCCGTGAACTCTATCTGTATGCTCTACTCACACCTCTCTATTAAGAGCACTCACTACAAACAATGTAGTTGTCTGACAATTTTTAGCTGTCAAATCTTTTGTTCCATTTTAGGGTTCTCACAGAAGCCATACTCTCATACTCCTTCCTCAAATGATTAAGCATAATCAGTACTTGAGCTTAGAGGGAGCTCCACTAAAAGGTCCCCATGAGCTTACCTGAGACTTTTTGGAGCTCTACTACTATTTGAGGCCCTTCCTATGCAACCTTCCTTTCTCTCTCTTCTTTCACATGTGTCAGATCTGCAGCATAGTAAGGTTTGCCTTGCTACCTCTCTACTTTATCCTTTATAGATGCATTCCCCATCACTATGCCCTGTAAAGCCTTTGGATGTTGAATTCCTTCTTCCTGCTTGCTTCTTAGAAAATTCAAATTAACACATAGCTTATCTGGTTTTAGAGTGACTCAGATACTCATCCATGAGGGATTTGAGCCTTCAGTTGTCATATCCTTCTTAAAGGTCTTGCACATGTCTACTGACTATGGAATAGTCAATATAGGACTGGGGAATGATGATAAACCCCCAATGTATGCCAAATGTATTCTTCTTTGCTTCTATTGTATAGCAGATGATTACCTCCTAGAAATGATCAAAGAAAATTACTCCAGCCTAAATATTGATTTTTCCCATGGCTTCTCATCTCTTGGCATTGTTGAGAAGCCCAAAGTGATCAGGCAACATATAAACCTTAAAACATAATGGGATTCGTGCTGTATCTTGTGGTAGTAGTGTTCTCTCTCTGGGAATAGGATCTTTAGATGTATAAATCCTGGTTTTATAGAAATAGAAAACACAAATTACCCAAATAGATCATTGAGAGTGAAGGTAAATAAAGTTACTCTTATTTACATGTTGGTTCCTGGAACCGTGTGTTGTTACCATTTGAGTGCTATATAAAAGTCATTGGTTTAGTTTTAAATGCTTTCTTGAGAGTAACATCCAGTCTAGAAGAGATCATTTCTAAGCCAAATCCTCTGTTTACCCTTCAAAAGCTTTTCCATCATTATACCTGAAAGCTTCAGGTAATGTGGTGTGTAACAGGACAAGTGAGTTCCATGATCCTATATACATCATTAAAATTCATTTGCAGGAATCTGTTCTCCTCTATCTTATGTGATATTTCGCAGAGTCATGTGTCACTTGATCATATGCTCTGTAGACCATTAGATAATAGTGGTCTCTGAGGCTTGGTGGTCAAGGAAGGCAAACCCATACCCACAACATATGTCATCCAATAAAAATCCCTGCATCTTTTAGAGATGAATGGTTTCAATGTATTCATATTGTCACTTAGGGGCTGGTTGCTCTCTCTTTTTTTTTTTTTAATATTTTTTATTTATTTCTAGGAGAGAGAGAGAGACAGCGTGAGCAGGGGAGGGCCAGAGAGAGAGGGAGATACAGTCCCCGAAATTGGCTCCAGGCTCTGAGCTGGCAGTCAGCACAGAGCCCGACGCGGGGCTCGAATCCACGAACCGCGAGGTCATGACCTAAGCAAAAGTCGGACGCTTAACTGACTAAGCCACCCAGGCGCCCCAATTGCTCTCTTTGAACAATTGTCTTGACAGCTCAGCATCATAGTCATTTGTTTTGATATTTAACAGCAACACAAACTTGGTTTCATTGGTGAGTGGTAGCTCCTGCTTTTGAGTTTATTTTGAGATTCAATCCTTGTTTACATGGTTGTTCCATTCATGAACTGAGGATATTACCACTGGGGATGGCCAATGAAAGAAACTGGATGATGTTAATGTGCCAAGTTATTCCATTGATTTGGGTTTTGTTGTTTATTTGTTTGTTTATGCCTTTTCCTCTTAGAACTCTTCTGATGAGCTTTAGTATGCAATACACAGACCTTGACAATTCATGTTAACATCCAAAAGTCTTGCACATGCTTCTTTGACAAAACTTCTTGTCTTTTATTTTCTAATCCTTGTTACTTTAGAAGTCTGATCACAGGGCTCAGTGGCTTGACAATCCCCATAAATCTATGGATGGTCTATGTACCACTTTTCTTTACAAACACTCAAAGTGTGCATGGCTTAAATCTTTAATCACTGGGACGGTTTCCCCCCAATGCTGTCTTTTAGAGCCATCTCTTAGTGGGATGGTAACACAATAGTAGACCATTTTTAACTTGCACCCAAACAGCTAAACAACTTATCTCTGAACCAAGCAAGGCCATTATTTGTTTCCATCTGTTGGTATTAACTCTCCCTCTCCTGCCTACCAGGTAACCACAAGTGTGAGAGAGGAAAGGTATGATTTTTATACTTTTTAAAAATAGTGAGATATATGAGATGTATTAATTTGATATTTATCATTTGCTTTGATGAGAATTGCATTGTCCAAACGTGTCCCAGACAACAAGACCTATTTGAAAATTCATTAATCTAGTGGGTCCTGAATTTTTGTAGAATTTATCACTCATCCTCAGGAGGGCTTATGTCTCATCAAAGCCCTTAGTGTTCTTGTCACTTTGTACTTATATGCTCCAATTAACACAATTAGTCAATAGAAAGAAATAATATGATATTATGCAGAGTGTACAGATTTCTTTGAGCTACATTATGACGATGAGCAGGAAAGTTAATATAATTTTTGGACAAGAAGGAAAGGTATTCTGTTTACTTTGCACCAATAAGAACTGCTTCTGGTCCGCAGAAATAAAAAACAAACAAACAAAACAAAGCAATGCAAAACAAAAGAAAACATAAAAACATTCTCCAGATCGATGGTCACATATCACATGTCTGAGTAGATATTAACATGCTGTTGCAAAGATATTATATTTGACTACTCTATGCCACTGACATTGTCCAGGGCCCATATAGTTATTCTAATCACTTGATTTGTAAATTAAAGGGGATATGATAGGTATCAACACTATTGCACACTTTAAATCTTTAAGAATGGCAGTGATTTCTACCATTTCCCTTGAGATGCAACATTATTTTTGCCTTAGTTAGAGACCAGTTTCAACAGCTTCGATTTGGCCTTCACAACTATGAAAGCTCTTAACTCACAGGCCAGTGATGATATCCTGAAAACTACATAATACTTTGATTATCATTTGAGAGATCAGGGGAATCACTACTGAGTGGTCTGTGGACATACTCAATGCTATGAGCTAAACCTGGATCCAAACTCTTTTTTGTGAGGCCTCCACTAACAAGGGGCCTATAAAAATGTTCTGCATTTCCAACTACTAATGTCAAATTGAATCCCTATCAAAGAGTTCTTGGAATGTATAGAATCCTTCTTTTGTCAGTATACAGTTGTCAAAATAAATGGCCACATGCCTCACTAGGAAATACATTAGTGATATAAATATAAACTTACCCTAGTGTGGAAACTTCTTTCCTCAAGGGAAACTGCGCTTTTCTTCAGTAAATAGGTTCTGGATTTTAAAACTGAAATGTCTGAAATTTACATGTCTGAAAACCATGTAGGAAATTAGCATGTTTTATATGGTTGGCTGCCTGTTATATACCCTAATCATCCATGCTTCATTTATTTTCATTGCACAAATTGAAAAATATTCTTAAAGGTTGCCTTCTTTCTTGTCCCTAAAGACACTGTATTTTATTAACAATCTCCATAGTTCTCTGACTGTCTGACTTCTAGTTTCCACTTCACTTTTTTTCTGCTCATTTCAATAATTGTGTCCATTATTTTTTCTAACAGATAATTACTGCCACCTAGACTCTATTATTCTGATATCCTATTATCCCCTATCAAGTAACTACTATCCGCCATGGCCTATGTAGGAAGTCAACATTGATTCAATGATGCAGGTGACCCCTCTCACAGTGCTTTCCTTATCATGTTGATAAATGTGGACTTTGGGGGGAAAATAGTCAGCTTTTCCGATCTTACATAGTATATCCACTTTAGCCTTTTGTCTTTAATGAGCATTTTGATTTCTTTTTCCTTACCCCACATAGAAATCCTGGCATTTATGCTGTACTTTGTGTGGGCCATCACCTTTCCCATTCTTCCAAAAGCCATCCAACAGAACCTTAATCCTGTACTTCAGGGTCTTTGTCAAGGTATGAAATTCTTAATCAGAAAGAGTGCTCCCAGACTAAAGACTCTTTTCATCCAACTTTATATTTAACCACTCATTTTAGATTCTCTTTTGGATCATGTCCCATGAACATCCTTCTGGTTCTTGACAGTACACATTTGCTAGGTCCAACATTTTCATTGGAGTATAACACCATTCTTCTCTTAGTAAGAGCACTTATTAGTGGCATCCTTATGAATAATAGCTTTTAAGTTTTATCTTATTGATTTAGTGGGCATGAGGGAGGTTAGGATAGATTTTGAGGAAGTGCAAGAAATCTTACAAGGCAAAAGTCTCTGCATTATCTTTATCTTCAAACAAGGGACAAGCACTAGCTTTTAACAAGAAGGGCCATATTTGTAGTCTCAGAGGGTTAAAATGGGGATTCAGGCCTTCTGACCCAGATTCTCCATCCTATGCTTCAACATAACTCTTCTTTTTAGTCAGCTTCTTACCCACGACAAAATACTCTGGGTTGAGAATTTAATTTTTCTGCATTTTCATTATCCTTTTGATTAAGACCTAGGCCCAAGTGTTAATATTTTCTGCCTCTGGATGTGGGAGATGATTATATTTTATATTTATGTTCTGTGTTGCCTTAAGTTAGTGATTAATCACTTTAAACCTTTCATCATCCTATCTGTCCAGTATATTAATGGCCTTAGCAGTACTAGTCCTTATAATTACTATTCTTTTGAATTTTTCTAATGGCAGAGATCTGAGATATTTCACCAACCAGTGCTTCCCCCACCACTCCATAGAATCCCATTCTGGTTTATTATCATGGAAATTTGATGATTGCACCATTACTACATGTCAGGGACTCTCAGTACCCCATCTACCACCAGTGATGGGGTTCCCATTGCCAACTGGCTAACAGATGCTTTCATTTCAAAAATTTCATTTCAGCATCTGATTTTTTTTTGGACCATAATTTGTACCAACTGACATAGATTAGGTTCCCTGGGAAACAGGCTCTGAGGCAGTTATTCGAATGGAAGCAGTTTACGGAGATGGATTCACTAAAACAGCATCAATCTGAGAGTGAGAGAGAGAGAGGTAAGATTGTTCAGCCATCTCTAGCGTGGCCTTTTAGATAAGGCAGCCAGAGTTAGTAAATGCAAATACAGATGCCCAGCTAAATTTGAATTTCTGATAAACAATGAATAAATTTCTATTATTGAGTATACATTGGTATGCTTTAGTGTAAGTATACTACAAATATTGCATGGGACACATATAAAAATTTATTTATTGCTTGTCTGAAATTCAAATTTAATTGAATATCTTGTATTTTTTTCTGGCAATCCTATCTTCATAGTTGTCATGAATTGAGACAATAGGCTAGGCTTTTTTCCCTCCCCAAATTAAAAAGTCTTTAAATGCAGGTACCTTACAGAAGAAGGGCAAACTAATGTGAGGCAGCATTTTTTGACCAAAGACAACTCTTGGAGGTGATGTTAACTGTGAGTTGTTAGCAGCCATTATTCCCAAAAGGATAAGTCCTTGCATTTTGGACAGAAAGACTGGGAAGTTCTTCATAGTCTTTTACATATGTGTGTGGGAGGAGAAGGAAGAGAGGGAAGACAAGATCAAGGGAAAAGGGAGAGGGATAAAGAAAGAGAGTGAAGAAGAGGAGAATGGATATGAGGCAGGAAGTTATTTTTGCTTTCTCATCTGGGCAAGATACACATAATTAATCTCAGCATTTTACTGCAGTAAGACTATAATGAAAAGTATAATAAAAACAAACAAGCATAAGCTTAGGCTTCATTAAAAACTCTTGGTCTCCCCAGATCAGTGAATCTTCCTCAGCTTACTATAGTCCTGGTCTTAGAGCTGTGGAAATAGAGCAAGCTTGTTAATTGGGCTGTTCTGAGAGCCAAGCAAACAGACTTCAAGATTAGCCATACAGCTAACTGTACTACAACACTGATATCTAAAGCAATCTACAGGTTCAAGTTTTTTCTCTCTGTAGTACCTGAAAGTTTTTGAAACAATGTAACTTTGAAAACCATTGCTTATGCTCTCATTATGCAAAAGGCTACTTAAGCAACAGCAATTACCAATGTCACTCTAATTTGCATTACTACTATTATGCAAAATTTATAAATGGAAAGATATACTTGCTGCCTAAATGAGGTAGAAATAACAATATATTTCATGACAAAATCATGCCCATCAGTTTACTAATCACTGCAATTCATTGAAATATAATAACAGTGAAATTGGTGTAGGATGTTTTGTGGGGTAGCTAAAACTAAAATAGATTAAATAATTAAAATTAAAAAATATATATATTAAATAATTAAAATTAAAAAATATATATATACATATAGCCAACATATTTGTACACCCTGAACAGCATGGCAGCTATAGTTAATAATACTGTATTATATATCTGAAAGTTCTTAAGAGAGAATAGATCTTAAAAGTTGTCATTATAAAAAAAGTTGTAACTATCTCTGATGATGAATATTAACTACATTTATTGTGGTGATCATTTGCAATATATACATATATCAAATCATTGTGCTGTATACTTGAAACTCATAAAATATTGTATGTCCATTATTTCTCAATTTAAACAAAAGCAAAGAGAAGAGTTCCAAATCAATCATCTTTGTTCCCACCTCAAAAAAAACTGGAAAAATAAACTCATAGGAAGTCGAAGAGATTATTTTTTAATATGCAAAACAAAGAATAATTATGGCATAATAATTTCCTTTTGCATACTCATGTAGGCTTATTAAATAATTATGAAGAGGCTGATCATAATCATCTCATATGAAACTTTCATTCATAGATCAAAGTATTAGAAGAAAAGACACATAAATATAACTATCCAACTGATTCTTAGTCATAAGCAAATCCACGAATAACTTATGTTAGAAATCAATTCTATTAGGATTTGAAAACAAACAAAAGGAATGAGAAGTTATTCTCCTTAATTCCACATTGTGTCTAGTTGTTATAAGAATTAATAAGAAATCATCTCAGATCATGGTTCTCAAATGGATATGATTGTGCCCCCTGGGAGATATTTGGCATTTTATGAGAACTTTTTTGATTTTTACAAATGGAGAAGAAGGTGGCTGCTACTGATATCTAGTGGGTAGAGGCCAGACATACTGCTAACCATCCTACAAACTATAAGATAACTCCCTATAGGAAGAATTACATCTAAATGTCAGTTATGCTGAGATTGAAAGACCTTATTCAATTTACCCAAAATGATAAGCAAATGTTCATCATTGGAGAATAAACCTCTATTAAGCATATTTATAGCTTGGAGTACAACCATCAGTCCATTTCTATAGTCAACTATTCATTTATTTATCTTTTTAAATGCTTATTTATTTTGAGAGAGGGAGAAAGTGCTCTACAGAGGGGCAGAAAGAAAGGGAGAGAAAGAACCCCAAACAGTCTTAGCACTCTCAGTACAGAGCCAACCATAGGGCTCAAGCTCATGAACTATGAGATCATGACCTGAGCCAAAATCAAGATCTGGACACAACTGACTGAGCCACCCAGATGCCTCAAAGTCCCCTACTTATTTAAAAAATAGTTTTTGAGCATCTATTATATGTTAAGTACAATGCTACATGTTGAGGACTCCATACAATGAAGAAAATGGTATATACACTATCACCATTATATTCTTTTAGTTTTAGAGTGCACCCTTTCTGTTGATTGGCTATCTGGGATTAGTACACCAACTAATAAATACAAAAATGCCATTTGGACTAATGGTGCTATTAGGCAGTTTGGAATGGAACCTACAAAAAGAAACATGTTTTAAACACCGTTCTAACTAGAGATTTATATTTCATCTCTAACTCATCAAATTCTAGAAAAAAATCAGCAAAATTTTAAATGTTTTTGTTTTAAGAAGAAGACTGTCATTCTGATTTGAGCATTTGTAATTATGACCAAAAAATATATCAGAAGTAATGATTTTAATTTTAATTTTTATTTAAAAATTTTAAATGCTTATTTATTTTAGAGAGACAGAGAAAGACAGAGCATGAGCAGGGGAGTGGCAGAGAAAGAAAGAGACACAGAATCCAAAGCAGGCTCCAGGCTCTGGGTTGTTAGCCCAGAGCCCGACGCAGGGCTCGAACCCACTAACCCTGAGATCATGACCTGAGCCGAAGCCGGACGCCCCAAGATCTGGACACTTAAATGACTGAGCCGCCCAGGTGCCCCAGAAGTAACAAATTTTAAAATGTGTAAGACAATAGTTCTGTTAGGCCTCAGACATAGCAAGTGCACAGTAAATATGTGGTTAGTAAATAAAAGAATATATAGGAATAATCCTTGCAAAATATATTTTATACATGATTTCCTCTTTTTTTATATATGTATCACATAACCAAATTTCTATAAGATATTCGTATATTTTCTTACCTAAATTGTAAATGGAGGAATTAACCCCTGATTCCTTTTTCATGTCATAACTAGAAAATGTATTTTAGAATTAAGTTCGTAAAATTAATGTACTTCACAGAAAATAAAGACTAATTTTTCTAATCCATCTACTACATGTGAATGAAAAAGGAAAACAAAGTTAATAGTCTATTCATTGTCTACCATCTCCCCCTTGGAGGAAAGAAATGTTATGAAATGAAGATTATTTAGGTTCAACATGGGTCAGCCTATCACAGCTTAGGATTTAATAAGGACTATAAAGATGTGGGTATGGTTATATTTTGTAATGTTTTTTCCAATACAAAGATTGTGGGTATTGTTATATTTTGTGATGTCTTTTCCAAAGCCAATTTTCTAGTAAAGGTGTTGAAAATACAGTGAAAGAAACTAAAGCCCTTTGATTCCCCTCACTCAGAATATTTACTTATTAGTGCAAATAGTCATTTTCTATTAATGTAAATAATACTTTGATGGTGGCTAGTCTTAATATTTTATGGCCTATATATCAATTACTGAATCCCCTAGCACTCACATCTATTAATAAATTTTGGACAATTCGTAAGGTTTGGGTGGTAATTATTGTCAAAGCACTCAGATCAGTAAATTTCCTTGTTTTGATATTTCTATGATTACTTCCAACAAATTATCAGTGACATTTAAGAGAAGAAATGAGGAATATAATTTAATTCTGGGTAGTTCCTAAATTTAGTTATTTCATTTATATTTAGTTTTGGATTTCTATCTCTTTGACCTAAGAAACAAGTAAAATTTGTGTGAAGCAACAAAGCTTAATATGATTCCACTTAGTCATCTTTAGGGATTTAAATTATATCAGGAGTGCTATGGAGATTTTGTTTACTTTTATTTTCCAAAAGGAAAACCCTTTATAATACTATTAGAAAAATGTTCTAAAATGGCATATTTTACCAGTTAGTAAAGCAAATCTATGACTATGTTTTTGGATATTTGATATATTACACTCGACAAAAAAAAAAAAAAGAAATATTTTGGCAGTCCTGATAATTATAGAAATCTACCATGTGCCAATCAAGTCTCTTTTGGAGATATAAAAATTACTTATCCAGTTTGTATTTTAGAATGTATTTTACAAGGTTTTTCTAATAACAAAGGAAAATAGTGAAATTTACATGCAACAGAGACTTAGAAAGAACCTCATGAAAAAAGACAAAAAATATACAAAATTGTAACTGCTCTGTTAAAAGCAAATAGAAACAGACCTAGCGTCTGACTAGATCTAGTTAGATCTGACAAAAAATAAAATATCAATTCAAAGGACTACAAGAAAACAATAAAACCTAGAGGCAGCAATCTGAGACACAGATCTTCATTCAGAATGAGTTTAGATTCTGCAAGAAAGGTAAATCAATACCAACATGCTTACTCTTGTAGCATTATTCAAATGTCAGTCGCTATATCTAAGTGAGTCAAGAAAAAATATTATTAATTGGTTCATCTGTACAGAAAAATAATTTAGCTACTTTCTACTTAAATAAAAGTTTGAATTTCTCAAAATTAGTCTGACTGTAAATCAGAAGAATGGGTCCGTTCAAACTGTATACAAATTGTTTATTTTTAGAGTTATAACTCTATGTAACCTTTGTTAAAAGTATTGTGCCCTGGGGCACCTGGGTGGCTCCGTCAGTTAAGCTTCTGATTTCAGTTGAGGTCATGATCTCAGGTCATGATCTCGTGGTTTGTGAGTTCAATCCAGAATCAGGCTCTGTGCTGACAGCTTGGAGCCTAAAGCCTGTTTCAGATTCTGCGTATCTGTCTCCCAGTGTCTCTGTCTCTCTCTTTGCCCCTCCCCTGCTCATGCTCTGTCTCTCATATGAAAATAAATAAACATTAAAAAACTTTTAAAAAGTCTTGTAACCATAGTAAATTGTGAACTAGCTATTGCAATATATTTGGATAGTAATACTACTAGTTGTCCCTAATACATGCCCAAGACTTGGAAACATGAAATAAACAAATGTCTAGCAAAACAAATTTAAAAAACGGGGGGAGGAGGAGATGATGAATAGTAGAAAGCAGTGTCATTGAAAACAGAAACGCAAATTGCTCTTTGTGGCAGATTTCAAACAGCTGAAAATGAGACACTGGAAAACTCAATGGACCACACTGCATGAGAATGTAGTCACTGCTACAGCATAACACTGACAATTCCTTTAAGAAAGTAAAATGTATGTACTTAGTCAGAGTTGCCATTGCCAAGACATAAAAATTCAAATAATGAATACAATTACTCTAAAGTCTTGAGTAATTGGCTTCTGTCTATAAAAATGATATTATCAAAAAACTGTTTTGTATCCAAACTGGCACATCAGAAAAAAAAAAAAAAAGTTTTAGCATCGTTTTGTTAAAAAAAATATACTGTAAGTCAATCAATCTGATCCTTTTACCAATAAGTTAAGTGAGACAAATTATAAATGATTTTTCTTCCTTTACCTTGAGAGTTGTGTGAAACACCTATTAGATCGGACTTCATATAATAGGATTTCTCACCCTCAGCACTCTAGATATTTCAAGCTGCATAATTTTCTCTTAGGGGGTGGGGGAGGGCTTTTCTGTGCATTGCAAAATTTGTAGGAGCATCACTGGCCTGTACTCACTAGATGTGGGTAGTACTTTCCTACCAGTTATGACCACCAAAAAAAAACAAAACAAAACAAAACAAAACAAAAAAAAACCTCTATGCTTTGTCAAATGTCACAAGGTAAGGAGTGCCTGGGTGGCTCAGTCGGCATGGAAGTCTCGTATTTGGCTCAGGCATGGTCTCATGGTTCATGAGTTCGAGACCCACATAGGGTCCTGTGCTGACAGTGCAGACCCTGCTTAGAATTCTGTTTCCTTTTTCTCTGCCTCTCCCACTCTCTCTTTTTCAAAATAAATAAACTTTAAAAATAAAGTCAAAAGTTAAGGATATTGATATACATGTATTAATGTATTGAACAAAGGTATTGTTTGTTAAGTGTTAAGAATATTGGAGAAATAAACATATTTAAGCAACCTAGATAAATGCATGCTATATGCAAATTAGAAAACAGTGGACAGAAATATCAAGACTGGCTTACTACAGAGATCACTTATTTGCTTTGGTGTGTTTATACAGAAACAGAGTACTGAGGTAAAGTAGAAAATGTGAATTAGTGAAAAACCTATAAAATTATAAAACTGTTTAACATTGCAGCATTACTGAATTTGTTAATATTAAAATATTACAAATCCATGAAAATACTTAAATATAAAGTAATATTTAATTTTGGAACTATATAGAAGTCTTCACATTGTGTCATAACAAGTTTCATTTCTTCCCATGGAAAATGTGAGGAGGAGCATTTTGAAGTAGGGTGATTGTCGAAGAGACCATCAAACGCCAAATAGAAGTGAGGCAAGATTTCATTTACAGCTGGGCCAAATCTGATCTCCTGATCTCATGGAGAAATGCAGAGAATGGTCCTGAACAAAGGTGGCAGTGAGCTTCTATGGATCTCAGTAAAGCAGAATATGTCATCATTTAGTTAACCAATTACATTCCACAGCATACTATGGTAACCAATTGCATTGTGACACTCAGGTGTTAGTTTTGGCAGAGACCTATCAATTTTAAGTTCTTTGTCTTGAAATGACCAACCATAATTAGACATTTGAGAAGTCGTGGGGTAGTGACTACATGATAGATTGCCAGGGTAGAATGGTAACGTGGTGTTCTGTAACCTTACGTACAGGGTGTGGGTGTGGTCAGCCAGAACAGGCAAGTACAAGCTTACCAAGCAGATTTACAGAAGCAGAAATAGCATGTTAGTATTTAACTGTGCTTGAGGTTAACCTACAACACATTTCCCTTAGAAAAACGTGGTCAAACTTTCTGATTCCAATGGTACACATTCCAGAAAAGACAAAGCTATGGAGACAATAAAAAGATTAGTATTTGCCCGTGGTAAGCATGGAGGAAGCTAGAGGGGAAAAAAGTCACTGACGGACTTCAGATTTCAACTCTGACATGTAAAGAGCTTGAAAGTCACCACTTCCTTCTTTACAATAAGGGAAATTAAACCAACTGAAAATCAATACCTTTGGTGAATGTAGACGCAGCCAAAATCTGCCTATCAAGAGCAGATTCCAATAGAGCCATATCTTGTGGAAACACATTAAGGCCATTTTGACAAATTACTGGAGGCTGAATATGGAATAGTGTAAAAATGAAATAATTTTGTAGGGAAGTTTTATGGGAAAGGAGTCCAAATGGTCATGGGTTTTCCCTCCAGAAACCCCATCAGGCTCTCATCATAGTGAAGTTTGAGATACTTTCATGTTCCTGGCAGATGGAGAAAAAACATAGATCTCTGTGAAATAGGCTTATAGCCTTCCCTTAAACGCAGGCTTACCAGGAAAGAAAGGATTTCCTTACACTTCTATACCTTCTATGTTCCAGTTCCTTCTGGGGGGAAAACAAAACAAAACAAGCAAACAAAAAAACAGTCAACAGGGGTCGGATATGTAAGGAAATACATTAGGAACACTGAAGGCTGGGAACAGAGTAAGGAACAGAGAGGGGGAAAAGCGAGATTACTGGAGAAAAACTTGCCCATTAAACACAGGTCCACAGGAAGTCTGGAAGATGAAGGATGTCCCTTCCCCACACCTCACCACTGACAGGGCTTCAGTGTAATAATAGTGGGTTGTTAAAGATGAGCACAAGCAGACATTAGTTAAACTGGTAAAAACATGAGTAACTACTGACAATACGAGAAAAACCTGAACAGTATTCTGTTTGCGCAGAGGTGGCTTGGTGTTTTCAACGGAGACTGTGGGAAGGGAATAGGCTCAGAAGTGTCAAAAAAGTGAAGATGACTGTGGTATCATAAATGTAAACGTGATTAAGGCAGCTATGTTTGCTAGCTGGCACTTCTCTAAGTTAGGATGCTCTCCTCCTTCAGAGATCAGAAAAAAGAGGTCCCTACTTCCTGGTGACTGCATTTCAAAAGAAAGGGTCTTGGGAAGGGGGCAAGATGGCGGAGAAGTAAGGAGCTCCGTACTTGCACTCGCGCCCATACATCACACAGAAAAGATCTGAAGCCATTGGAAACCTTACAAAACCTGAGACATTGGGAGAAAAAGGACGCAGAATCCACTGAGAAAGCCTTCTAACGTGAGTGCGAACCGGGGAAGATAAAATCGGGCCAGGATCGGAGACTCCAGGGTGGGAGGCAATCCCCCTCTACCCTCTACGGGGAGTGAGAGGGGAAAAGGAGAGAGTCCAAAACAGAAAAACCTCCATTAGAAAGACCGTACTTGCCAAATACCTGCACACCAGGTCCCCTCGCGCCAACTGGTCCTGGGGGGAGCTGAGCACACAAACTGCTTCTTTGTGCT
>NW_024082919.1:0-45165 GCF_003009895.1 Hyaena hyaena
GAGACTCTTGAATGCTGACAAAAACTGAGGACTGATGGATGTGGGGGGGAGGGGGGATGGGCATGGAGGAGGGCACTTTGGGGATGAGCACTGATTGTTTTGTGGAAACTAATTTGACAATAAACTATTTGTAAAATAAAAATAAAAATAAGCAGATGAAAAAAGAAAAAAGATGCCAAATGAAATTTGGCCCCTATCCTCTAATAGAGAATGGGAGATAGGAGTGCTATTTTCTTTGATGCTGGCATATGAGAGAGAGAGAGAGAGAGAGAGAGAGAGAGAGAGAAAATGACCAGGGGAGGGGCAGAGAGAGAAGACAGTCGATCCAAAGCCAGCTCCATGCTAACAGTAGAGAGCGTGATGCAAGGCTCGAACTCAGGAACCATGAGATCATGACCTGAGCCTAAACTGAGGTGCCTTCCTCATGCCCCCCAAAAAAGAATGGTTCAACAGATGGTTCCCAGCTCCTTGAGAAAACCATTCTGGGTCACAAAATAGATCAAAGGCCAGCGGACAAGGCCCATTTGTTCTTCAAAAGGATTTATATACATTTCAAAGAGCTAAGAAAGTACTGAATCTTCGAATTTTTAAAAGGTAAATTCTTGAGGAGAAAAGAGGAGAGGAAAATCTCTTTCCCTTATTTTCAGCAGAGAGAACCAACTTATTTTTCAATTGTATTTGTGTTTACTCATCTAAACACTCGAGTAAGAGGTCTCTAGAAAGACTGAACAGAGCTGTAAGAGTTAAAATGGTGAAAGAAAAGAACGTACCTAGAAAATAGGGGACCGAGTATGTGGCTCACCCTTATACAGATCCAAACATTCCCTGTCAGTAAAGAGCTCTATTTGCCCAGGAAGGAAATGGAAACTCTAGGGATTAAAGGTGGTATGGAAGGGGTGAGAAACTAATTTCATTGAACCCCAACCTACTGTTTTTTTTTCCATTCTTCTTCCTAAGCCTGTGAGCTAGAGCTATTACTTAGTTGATTTCTTCCACTGATACTGAAGACATTTCATTATGCAGCTTTTTTCCATCCTTTTTATGTTTATTTTTCATTTTGTCCCAGTTTTTCTTCAAGCCTCAGCTTACTACAAATTTTAGCCAACATCACACCATTTTTAAAATAATTCTATGACCTTTTTTATATTCATACCTAGTCATGCATCTTATTTCCAACTTTTCTACATTTTTAGAGATACTGGGCTCATCAGAGAACCTCCAGGGCATTTACACAAGTTTCTTCTTACTTAGTCTTCTCTCTCCTATTCTCATTTTGAAAAAATCTCATAAAACACTTATTTGGATATGTTTGCTATTCTTTAAGTCAGGATGATACTAGATAATGAAAATTATTTTTAAAATCTTCCAAATTTGTGTGGCGCCTGGGTGGCTTAGTCGGTTAAGCGTCCGACTTTCACTTAGGTCATGATCTCACGGTTCGTGGGTTCGAGCCCCGCGTCGGGCTCTGTGCTGACTGCCAGCTCAGAGCCTGGAGCTTCTTTCAATCTGTGACTCCCTCTCTCTCTGACCCTCCCCTGCTCACGCTGTCTCTCTCTCTCTCCTAGAAAAAAAAAAGAAAAAAAAAACATTAAAAAAAAATAAAATCTTCCAAATTTGTGAGTCACTTTCTTTATGGAGACCAGGGTAAAGAATCAATCTTACCTTTTTTGGGGGAATGTCTTGGAACTTGGCTTCCCAGGTAGTATATATTCTTGACTGTATCAACTGCCCCTTTTGCCAGCTGTTGGAAAATCTAAGACTTACCCTCAAGGGTTTGACATTTCTATTTAACCAAGTCTTTATTTCCTGTTAGAAAAGCAGTTTCATGGGTTACTTTCTATACTTTCAGAGAGAAACACATTTTGGAAGCAAAGTCCAGACTTTTTTAGATAGGATTTGACCAAATGAAGTGTTTTGATTATTAATTGACTACATCATTTGTATAATGTGTGCTTAAAAAGTTAATAATCTATGTCAAGATTTATTTATATATTTTCTCAGTCCTCTATGTGATCTGTGGCATAATCATAGAATTATTTATTGCTCCTTACAGCCCCATATTTCCTAAAACCAAATGCTCTGCAGGTTTCTTCTACTCTCCAATGTATATATTTTCCTGTAAGTATATATTTCCTTGACAATGAAATTTATAACATATTTCTCCTAATCAGCTGTTTTACGTGAATCCGATCTCTCTTCCCTCTGCTGTATTCCAGCTGTGTCCTCCCAACTAATCTTGGTGAAATCTGTTGGGGAGATTTACTGCTTTCTACCTCAAACTCCACTTGTTTTAATACATTTCTTTTTTTTTTTTTTTTATCATGATGAAACTTCTATAATGGACAGAAATTGTCTTTATATTTATTTTTCCCAATGGTGACTATCATAAGGTTTGATAGATAGGTGGGTGATAACTATAAATAAAAGAGTGAAGGCAGAGTCTGTTAGTACTAATTATAAATTAACATAAGACTAATATTTGAAATATTTTTTCTCTTGTTAAGCTATAATAGAGTAATCAGGGAAATAAAGAACCAAGATGCTTAATTTAGAAGTGAAAACAGGACAAGCGACTAAAATTAATTGACAAATCAGAGACAAAGATCAAACAAGAGTAATGTAGATATGTTTATAGTAACCAGAAATAAATAAAAATGGAAGTATATTCAGGACAGGATGATTTATAAAAGTAAACTAGTTTAGAAGGCCTTTTATAATTGGTTATTTTTATCTATGAATCCATGTTTTAGTAATACATACAGCAATAATGAGTGGAGTTCTTATCTACCATACTTATAATTCTGAGCAGAGTTATGTCTGATAATCCCATGCTTTGGACTCTCTAGCTTCTCAGCCTTCGGATGTATATAATGTGGCTTATTTCAATGGTAAGTGGATGGACAAAAGATATTTTTCTTTATTTCCTTCATTAGGAGGAAGGGAAAATATCACCTGAGCTTAAAAAGCAATTTTTAGAAAAAAAAAAAAGCAAACAAAACCTTCCTTTGAATATTCAATATGTTAAGGCTTTAGTAAACCTTATTTACTTTAAATTTGTTATGAGCATATAGATTACTTGATCTGAGGTGTATCTTCCAGTGATGGGTGTGCTCCACCAGGCACTTAACCTGGCTCTTTATTAAAATGATTACTAAAATAGTTCAAATTCAACAAGACATTTAAAGAAAGTTATAGGATACAAATATGATGTAAAATAAAGAGTCTTCACTTTTAGAGAATTTTGTCCATTTTTAGGTGAAGTTCAATCATGGGTAGTATCTAGGGAAGTATTTGGGGGGTTAAAGGCATTAGCTCTCAAATATAAATCCTATACCATAAACCAATTCTGCCTATCCATTAGGTCAGCCTGGCCTTGGTAAAGAAGATTTCTCAATTGTAAAAGTAAGATAAAAGCTGAATATGGGGAAAATCAACTTGTCTGACCTTTATGATGATGTTCCAGAAGAAGGAAGGGAGGGTGCTTCCCCTAAGTAGGTTCAGAGTAGGCAATCAATCCAGAGACCAGAAAACTTTTAGTTGTTGGAGGGAGAAATAAATTATCCTACCACTGTGCTCCAAATGTTCCTGATGGTACCCTTTGGATGGAACTTCTTTCCAAGAAACAAATGAAAAACATGCTTTTTAACTCTCTTGGCCCATGTTTCTTTGAAGCATAGCTCTGATCCCCTCTCCTAGGAAATTGACTTGAGTTGCTGGGCCAGGTTAAGTGAGTGCTAGCAATTCCAGTAGTGCTACTAGTATTGAAACAGACACCACTATTCGAGAAATAATTACAGGAGACTCCTGGGATATTTTATTCTGCCTTCAGTGATTTTATTTTCTGCCTTTGGGGATTTTTTACTTTGGAAAGTTGCCACTCTTCCTTTTGCTGGCATTTCTCAGGTTGGTGTATAGATCTGGTGGCAATTGTCTTTATATACCAGGAGTTTGGATGGCAGCTGTGGTTGATCTCTTACTGACAACTTAAATGTGTGCTTCTGTACATGGAGTGATTTCTTTTTGAAGAGAATATTTAATATCTACCTTTAAATATCCTCTCTCAACAATCTTTCTAAATATCTCATATTTGGGTAAATTCCAAATTTATTTAAAAATGAACATATGTTAGCCTTTTTAAGTTAGTTTTTTCATGAAGCAAATATTTGTTAATCACTCATTCCATTCCTAAGCACTTTTCCAGGCCCTGGAGATAGGGAAATGAGCAAGACAGAGGTGGTCAAAAATATCATGGATCTTACACTGTAGAAAAGAGGGGAGTCATGAGACTGAAAATAAACACATAAGTAAATGTACAAATGCTATGATATAATTTAGGTTGCTATAAATGCTCTGACAAAAATAAAACGGGGTGATAAGATTAAAAAATATTGGAAGTGGGGTGAAAAACATCACTTCGATTGTGTAGTCTAGAAAGATATCTATGAAAAAGTGATGTTCAAGCTAAGACTTCGGTGTCAGCCATGTCACTATCTCTCAGGGTAGAGTATCCAGGTAGAGACTGTCAATAACAAATCTTCATATAGAATGAACTTTGCAGGTTCAAGAAACTGAAGGCCACTGGAACTCGAACTAATAAATGATGAGAAGAGTGGAAAGAATGGGATCTGAGAGGTAGTGTCTCAGGATGGTCTTAACTATGAGAAATTGAGAACCATGACTCAGACTGGCTTAGACAATAAGGAAATTATCTCACATGGGATGTTTGAGGATAGGCCCGGCTCAAGGATTAGTTGACATCAGTAAGACACTCAATGGAGGGGCACCTGGGAGGCTCAGTCAGTTAAGTGTCCAAGTTCAGCTCAGGTAATGATCTCATGGTTTGTGGGTTCTAGTCCTGCATCAGGCTCTGTGCTGACAGCTAGCTCAGAGCCTGGACTCTGCTTCAGATTCTGTCTCCCTCTCTCTCTGACCCTCCCCTGCTCATGCTGTCTCTCTCTGTCTCTCTCAGAAATAAATAAAACATTAAAAAATTAAAAAAAATACACTCAATGGAGTCATCAAGATGCAGGTTTTCTCCACCTCCTTACTATGCTGTCTTTTAGCAGTTTCCCTTACGACCTCAAGCTGGTTGTAGTTGGTTTAGATAGTATATTCAAGCACAATATAGGGAGGAGGAGAGAGGGGTTCCCGGAAGCAAACCATCTAATTTTCTCTCTTGTATCATTTGGCTGAGTTTGGATCTCAAGCCCATTTCTAAAAAAAAAAAAAAAAAACCCAAACAATAGTAGGAATGGAGTTACTAGTTATGGAATAAATAAGTCATAGGGATAAAAGGTACACATAGGGAATATAATCAATGGTATTATAAAGCATTGTATGGTGACAGGTGGTAGCTATACTTGTGGTGAGCATAGTATCACATATAGTATCACTATGTTGTACACTTGAAATTAATGTAACATTGTGTGTCAACCATACTTCAATTAAAAAAAAAAAGAACTTCAAGACTTACAGAATCAGAAATTCTGGAAGTGACATCCAGAATCTTGTGAAAACATCATCAATGTTTTACAAGACTTACAGGTGATTTTGATGTACATTCAATTGTTATTTTTAGCTTTAATGTGTATGTGCAAAGAGAACAAGGTATTAACTTGTGCGATTTATTGATGATTGTAACCTATCTCTAAGTTTGAGAAAGTCAAAGAAACGCGATTAGCAGGATATCTACAGGTAAACACAGGCTGGGGAAGCTCATACCAATTTTACTATATCTTAAGGGAAGAAGAGAGAGGAAAGTGGATTTTATTTTCACCTAGAACATTAAAGCAGTGCCTAGTCTTAGTAAATTGGTGGTATAAATGAAAAGTCACGTGGGATTTGAATGAGATTGACTCAAACTCCTATTTCAAGTCCTGGAGCAATCCAATTTCTTCTCAGAAAGTTTAAAACTTTTGGCCATGAGGTTTGTCTTCCTTTTTCTTCTTCTCCTTTTTTAAAACTTTAAGAAAGCAGTCATTATTTTTTTAGAGCAGTTTTAAATTTAGAACAATTGAACAGATAGTACAGATAGCTCCCAAATACCACCCACCTGTTTCCTCTATTATTAACATTTTATATTTGTGTGCTACATTTAATGATAACACATTAAATTAAAAAGTGGTAACAATTAATGAACCACTTTTAATATATTATTTTTAATTTAAGCCTATAGTTTATATAGATTTCCTTATTTTTATCTAGTGTCCTTTTTCTGTTCCAGGGTCCCATGTAGGGTGCCACATTACAGTTAGTTGTTCTATGTTCCTTTTCCTTTTGGATATGATGGTATCTCAGATTTTCTTGTTTTTCCTGACAGTTTTGAGGTGTACTGGTCAGGCATATTGTAGGATACTTTTCGACTAGAATTTGTATTATATTTGTCTTGTGATTAGACTAGGCTTATGTGTTTTTGGGAGAAAGACCAAAAAGGTAAGACGTCATTATCACCAAGGGCACACACTATCAGTATGATTTACGACTACTGATGTTGACCTTGATCATGTGGCTGAAGTAGTGTTTCTCAGATTTCTCTAAGGGGTGGAATATCTACATAATTTATTTGGAACTCTTCTGTATGGGAGATTCCTCTCTTCTCCCCATTTATTAATTTGTTTAACCATCCATTTGTGGTTTTATTCTTTGGGTTATAATCCAATACTACTTTATTGTTGCTCAAATTATTCCAGCTTCGACCAGTAGGGACTCTTTCAGTTTGTTCCTGTACCCCTTTGACATACTGTCATTACTGAGTGTGTGTTAGCACTTCCTTACTTTATGACACTACAAGATACTCCAGGCTCATCTTGCATATTTCCTGCCTCTGTCCTAGAATCATTCTAGTTTGAGAACCATTAAGCTTATTATTTGTGGAAAGAATATATGTTTATGAGGAAAGAATATATGTTTTTAAGGATCAGATCATCAGTAATGGAGATCACAGTATAGATATGTTATTCCTACCATCTTTAAATACCACTGGAAGTTTTAGTTAGATACTGTTAGTTTCAGTTAGATATTGGAGAGATATTCTTTGATATATCTTCTAAATAGAGAATACATTATAAAGGAAAGCAAGAATCAACATAAAGAGATAATTTAGGAATTTAACCTAGAGAAAACTGACAATGGCTTGAACTAAAGTGGTAGCAATGGAGATAGTGAGAGGTGGCTGGATTTGGAATGTGTTTCAGAGGTAGAACCCACAGTATCAGGTGATGAATGGCATGTGGGGACAGGGTAGAGAGCAAAGGGAAGGAAGGAGACAAATCATGGATAAAAGTAAAAGACTAAAGAGCCAAAGAATCAAGAGCAAAGGGTGGGTGGTGGTGATATCAGGTGAGGTAGGGAAGTTTTCAGAAGAGCAGGATTTAGGCTTTAAAGTCTATTTCTGTGTTGGGCATGTTAAATTTTGAGATGCCTATTAAATATACAAGACACATTAAGTGAACAGCTTGCAGGTTTACAAGTTGATAAACAGGTTTGAACAGGGGGAAAGGTAAGGTTTGGAGGTGTAAATTTGGGAATGCTTAGCACCTGGGTGATATTCAGAGCCATGATAATGTTATTTAGAATTCTGTAGCTACATGATAATGCTCTTAGGGAGAGGAGGAAGGCCCAAGAAAGAAGACTGTGAAAGAGAAACCAAGAAAAGAAACCATGGAGTCTGATACCATAGAAGCCAAGCTAAGAATGAGTTTCAGGAAGGAGGTAATAACACTCAGAATGCTGCTGACAGACTGAGGAAGATGAAAGCAGAGAATTTCTCAGAATTTGGCAAAAGGGATGTAGGTGGTAATTTTGAAAAGAGATGTTTCTGTGGAGATGGAGGGAGATAAGTTTGTTTAGAGTGGTTTCAGAAAGAGTAGATAGTGAGAAAGTAGAGAATGACTCTTGGCAACTCTACATTAATTTTATTGTAAGAGGTATCAAAAAATGGGATAGTAGCTGTGAGGTAATGTGGGTGTTGGTTCACAAACCAGACCTGTTAACATGGAGGGCAAGGAGAGACTGAATAAAGAGGCAGACTACTCCAGATCGGTAGTTTTTTTTTTTTAAGCTTATTTATTTATTTCTTGAGAAAGAGAGAGTAAGAGAGAGGGTGGGAGGGGCAGAGACAAGGAGACAGAGAATCCCAAGCAGACTCCATGCTGTCAGCGCAGAGCCTGATGTGGGTCTGGATCTCATGATCCGTGAAATCATGACCTGAGCTGAAACCAAGAGTCCTGATGCTTAACTGACTAAGCTACCCAGGTGCCCCAAGGTAGTGGGCAGGTTTTAATAAGCAAGGGAATTTGTTTATATAAACCTCATCTTGGACAGCTACAAAATGAGTATATCTCTGCATCTACTTGCCAGCATCTTAAAAGTTTATATGGAGGCTTTAACTAGGTTCAGTCCATAATATGTCTCAATAACACCTTATTCTCTCAAGGCTGTGTCCTTGGTCAGCCTCTAGTGCAGGGAAGGCAAATGAAATGCATATTCCAAGGTCAGAAAAGTGAGAAGGTAGCCTCTGATTGCCTCAGTCTCCTTTGGAGGTCAACCAACTGTCACATCCTTTTGATGACCTCTTCAAAAAAATTTTTTTAATAGTTTATTGTCAAGTTGGTTTCCATATAACATCCAGTGCTCATCCCCACAAGTGCCCTCCTCCATGCCCATCATCCCCCTTCCCCTCTCCCCCACCTCCATCAGCCCTCAGTTTGTTCTCAGCATTCAAGAGTCTCTCATGGTTTGCCAAGCCCTACGCGGGGCTTGAACCCACAAACCATGAGATCATGACCGAAGCCAAAGTTGGATGCTTAACTGACTGAGCCACCCAGGAGCCCTTGAGAGAGAGAGAGAGAGAAATGAGAGAGAGGAGAGAGAGTGTGCGCTTAAGTGGGAGAGGAGTAGAGAAAGAATTCAAAGCAGGCTCCAGGCTCTGAGCTGTTGGGACAGAGATTGATGCGGGGCTCAAACTCATGAGCCCTGAGATCATGACCTGATCCAAAGTTGGACGCTTAACCAACTGAGTCACCCAGGTGCCCCTTGATGACCTTTTTAAATAGTAGGCTCCAGGAAGATGTTTTTGAAAGATGTGAAATATTTATGTATTCTTGTATGCCAGGGGTAATGATCCAGCTGAGAGAAGTAAAATGATAATGAGGAGAAGGGAGGAGATTATTGTTATTTAGCAGAAAATCAAAGGACTTTAGTATGGGATGGTTACATTTGAGAGGGAAAGAGGGTATGACAATGTCTAAATAGTGAGAAGTCCTAGGAAATAAAGAGAATAAGTGAAGTATGCTCAAGACACACTTTAACAACTTAAATTTAGGACTTGGGTTTGCTACAATTCTGATGTTTAAATCTGTAGCTAAGTCTGGATCGACATCTTTTCTGCATGTGTCTCAAACTGAGGGGTTATATAGGGATGAGTGTCCTGAAAAGATGCAAAGAAATATAAATGAAATGTAGTTAAATTGAAAAGAATGCTGGCTATAAATTTACCAAGAGAGATTGCAGGAATTAGCTATAGCAAGATATCAGGAGTATAAACAAGAAAAAAAGGGACATTGAAAAAAATCAAATGACAATTGTAATTGGCTTCTGAAGGAGAGATAACGTGGATCAAAATGGTTATTTATAAGTTTGTATGTCTTAAATTTCTTCGTCTATGAAAGTACAGACTATGTTATGCTTAGGTAGGCAAGAATTGTGTATGAAAAACTAAGCACATTCTGATGATTTTTCAGAAGTATACTGACAGTATCAGCTTTGAAGAATTGCATTGTGACCCTTTGAGGACAAGACTGAGAACCCTGTAGTTGACAACTTGGCCTGAGGGAAGAGCACGAGGACAATTACTAGGATGCTGGAGTAGCACATGTGCCACACCACATCATTACAGACACTACATTCCTCCTTCCCAATACCTCATTTCCACCCTGTTTGCACACAAATATTTCTTTTAAAGATGATAAAGAAAAAGGTAGCTATTTTAGAAAGCTGATAGAATGGGATGGTTAAGAATTTGGGATTTGGGGTAGATAGCCTGTGTTTCTTCTATGTGAGTTTTATTACTCATTATTTAACATTTTTGAGCTTAAATTTTCTCATCTGTCAAATTATAATAACAATAGTACTCTCCTATTCTGTGGGATTAGTGTGAGGTTTACATCCAATCACACCCAGAATCACACCTTTTTAAAGAAAATATATTTTCATACATGGAAGAAGAAGCAAATAACAAATGATGACCTATAATGTCTAAGGTGTTTTATGTACATTATAATATTTATTATTCTTATAACTCTTTGAGTTAGTTGGCTTTATCTCCATTTTATAAATGAGAAAATTGAAGTTGATCAAGGTAATTGCCCAAATCCACTCAAGCAGAGGGTTAAATTTACTCTGTCTGATTTATAAACTGTGTTTTTTCCCTTACATGATGCTACCATTCACTCCACTGATTTTAAGTTCAGGCCAAAAATAAATTAAATAACCATGATTTTAAAGCCAACATAATTGTGATTTCTATTTGTTTTGGCATACTGTTTATGTAGGCATGCCCACTACTATTCCCACTATTCATTTTAGAAGTGTTTTTCAATGCTGTCTGCAAATTGGAATCATCTGAAGGCAGATGAACACCATCATTGGCCTGGATCTATCGCAGAGATTCTGAATGGTTTTGTGGACATTTTTAAGCTCTCTAGGTTTTTCTAATATACAGCCAAGGTTAAGAAGCACTGCACTAATGCTTCTTAGGAAGCTGCATTCCCCACAGCCTTTTTGAGCAGCCTTGGTTATTTTTGGGTTCATATGATCCTGCAATACTCCCTTTTCCCCCTATAATTGGTTGGGTTAAAATTGGTTACTTTATAGGATGGTTAAAGGCCCATGGCATATATTTGTATAAAAAGACACATTAACCAAATGCTCTCTTTTTTGAAATTCAATTGGAAAATACCCAGAAAAGAAAGTTGTAAACTAGTAGTTTCCCAAACTTTATTGCACATTAGAATTAACTGGAAGTTTTAAAAACTTTCAATGGCCTGACGCACAACTCATACACATCTAATCAGAATATCTAGGGTGGGAGTCAGGCATTAGTGGTTTTTTTGTTTGTTTACTTTTTGAGAGAGAGAGAGAGAGAGAGAGATCAAGTCGGGGAGGGGCAAAGAGAGAGGGAGACACAGAATCTGACACAGGCTCCAGGCTCGGAGCTGTCAGCACAAAGTCTGATGTAGGGCTCAAACTCACAAATGGCAAGATCAGGGCCTGACCTGAAGGCCAATGCTTAACTGACAGAGCCACCCAGGTGCCCCAGGCATTAGTATTTTTTAAAGATCCCAGGTAATTACAAGGTGCATCAAAATTTGGGAACCACTGCAGTGAGAGGTAGGAGCTTAAGTCTAATGGTCATGATGTAGAGCAATGTTTGTTTTTAAAATTTTAATTTATTTTTGAGAGAGAGAGAGAGAAATGGTGTGAGCAGGGGAGGTGTCGGAAGCCGGCTCCGGCAGGTCCAGGGGTCCCTGAAGGATGGACGGTGCTGGTGAGGGAGGGAGTGAGAGAGACCCGAGATCCTTTCTGATCACCAGGCAGGCATCTCCATCCTGTCGGTTTTGGTGTCTTTATTTATAGGTCAAATGTTAACATGACATCAGGAAATGGAATTTTTACAATGGATAGCTCTTTGTAAGAGGTTTTTGGAAAATGTACAGAAACAGGTTTTACAGAAGTCTTCTTGCAGAACTGCCCCAATTATAGTGAGGTTGAGTAAGAAAATAACAAGGTGTTCACATTTTAATAACACTAAGATTAAGTCATAGGTTTGTAGATACTCTTATCCATCCTCATCACAGCTGTCAGGGTAAGGGAAGATGTTTGTGCAATGTAGGCCTTGGGGAAGGGGCTGCTCTACCCCTCAGTTAGCAAAGGTGTATGTACTAACTTATCTTCTGCCCTTATCTGTTCCTTCTCTCTAAGTTAGGCTCTTTGTCTCTGGGCAAGATTTGATTTTCCTGTTGTATTCTTTACGGCACCAGAGAGCCAACCATACCTGTAAAGAGTTTAGCTCATTTCCAATACATAGAATAGCCTCTTCGAGGGCATTTACCTTTGTGTCTGGTTTTATGATTTCTTGAATAGCTAGGGCATGAGAGACATTTTTGGTTAGTTGATTTACATGTTGAGCTGTATGAACATCTTGGACTAACACAATGATAGAAACAGAATTGTACATGTAAAGGTCAATCTTTTATGACTAGGGGTCATTAGCCTGTTCATAGCTCAAGGGAAAGTATGGAGGGAAACAGGATCTGGTGGAGACACGATGTCTGTTCCCATAATCAAAAGAAGAAGTTCCCACAATAAGTTCCTTCACAAGGTGCAATCATCATACCAGGGCCGGAATAAGGGGACAAGTCACTCCTGATATTGATCAACAAGGTACCTTAGGGGTCAATGCTCAAGCAGAAATAATTGAGTGGGGGTGGATATCGGTCGTCATCTGATTGGCAAGAGACCGTGCAAACTTGCTTTAACCTCACCAGGAGTTTTCTCGACTAGTGGGCTCAGAATGGCTCCCAACAGGGAGGGTCAGAGAGAGAGGGAGTTACAGAATCTGAAGACAGACTCCAGGCTCTGAGCTAGCTGTGCTGACAGCTAGACGCGGGGACCGAGCCTGACGCGGGGCTCAAACCAACGAACCGTGAAATCATGACCTGGGCCGAAGTCTGACTGAGCCACCCAGGCACCCCTATAGCAATGTTTTTCAAATTTAAATGCTGATTCTGATTTAATAGGTTTGGGGTAGGGCCTAAAGTTTCTAACAAGCTCCCATGTGAATACATAATGCTGGTCCATAGACAACTCACCAAGTAGCTGCAAAAGTCTAAGAAACTGTGGGCAGAAGCACAAACCAAAATGAGGGAATGGAGATTATGAGATTAGCAATGAAAAGATATAGAATAGAACAGCACTACACTAAAAACCTCTGAGTTCCTGATGCTGAGATTTGGAGAGGTTCCTTGGATATAGAAAGAACTTCTGTTGATCTTAGCAAAAAGGCTGAGAAGCAATGGATATGGAAAGATCTTTAAGTGCCTGTTGTTCCTTAAAATCCAGTTTGGATTTCCTGAGCTTCTTGGAATGTGTATTTTTATACTAAACTTTTATTAACTGAAGCAAGCTGACCAGATACTTTGGTTGCTCAGGAAGGTTTTTCTTTTTCCTCTTTCCAATTTTGTTCACTTATTGTATTATTTATTGTAGCATAACAAACTACCCTTGAAACTTAGTGGGTTACAACAAACATTTACAATCTTACATCTCCTGTGGGTCAGGAATTCAAGAGCAACTGATGTGGGGATTCCAGATCAGGGTCTCTCATGTGTTTGTAATCAGGATAATGGCAAGTGCTGTGGTCATCTGATGATGGAGCTGGAGGATCCATGTGCAAAAGGGCTCCTCACATGGCTGTTGGTTGGAGACCTCAGTTCTTTACCATGTGGGATTTTTTTAAGAGTGTCCTAGTGACATTTTCCAGTTTTTTTATTCAGAGTGAACTATTTAAGAGAGAGACAGACAGACCAAGAAGGAAGGTGCAGTGTTTTATGACCTATAATTGAAGCAACACACCAATACTTTACAAAAACAGTGAAGTATTTGTACTTCCACTTTATTCTATCTGTTAGAAGTGAGCCAGGTCATAGAGAAGGGGAATTAGAGTCCCCCTATTGAAAGAAGTGTCAGATAATTTGTGGACATATTTAAACAACCACCGGGTTGTTGTGTTTTAGAGAGAGCTGCTTACCCGTGCTCTAGGCAGGTGGTTCTCAAAGTGCATCAAAGTCACCATAACTTGGGAACTGAGTATGAAAACAGTTGTCCTAACCTAAAAGTATTGTTGGGGTGGGACTCAGTGACCTGTAGTTTAACAAGCTGTCCAGATGATTTTAATTCACACTCCAAGTTTGAGAATCATTAGCCTCATCTTGGTAATTCAATTATAGCTGTCAGCTGGGAACCAAGTTCTAGCGAATTAGCTGTGAGTGGGTACATATTGGGGCTTCTGGGAAAAATTTAGTTGTTATAAAGGAGCTACTGTTGCATGTGTTTGGTTGTATGGTTTTGAAGTCCCTGTAAACTGTGTTGTTACCTGGTTGAGGTGGAAGGCCTCAGAGCAGAAGTGGCAGATCTTTGGAGATGTATGGCTGCACCGTGCACTGCACTACAGTAGTTTGTCTGTTTTATGGACTTGTGACTGGGTGAGTTCACGAATTCCCTTATTACTTATGCCAACTTGAGGCAATGTTTTCTGTTACTTGCTGTTGAAATCCTGATTGACAATCTAAGTGGATACTTATAACTTAACAGTAGTCACCTTAGTGATTATTCTCAATCCTATCTGCATATTTGGGTTATATGGGAAATTAAAAAAATAGAATTTTTGACCACTTTAGGGAATCTAACCTATGTTGAATTTTTCAATAAATGATTCTGAAGTATAGGCAGCATTGAGAACAATGGCTGATTACAGCTACTGAGATTCTATTTGTCCAGCTATGGAAAACCATTTTTCCTCTAACATTCCAAAGTACTTTGAGAATTATAAACTAAAAGAAGTAGGTGGGCAGTATTCTTAAAAGTGGAATAGGACTTTTAGTTTTTACATTTGATGCTAAAATGACATTTTTCTAGGTTAACACGACCACTTTTCTGAATTTATAAACTAATTATCTCTGATACTTGTAGTTTATTCTCAGTCCATGGGTAGTTCAGTTCAAGTGGTTATAGAAGGGTGTCTGTGAGGAATCAATTCTTGTCAATTTCTTGATTGATTTTGTTGTTTGCTTACGTAAAAAGGCAACTCTTGCAACACTTCTCTAACATCACTGGAAAATTACTTCTGTGTTAAAAATCTTTGTTTCTCCACCAATTTCCTACCATCACTTCTTATTTTGTAACTATTACTCTATTCTGAAATAGCCCAGTTGAACATGGGTATCAGGATTTTCATTATATAATTGCTGGATGTAATTGGGTATTTGTGGTAACCTAGAGTACATCACTTGGAGAATGGGGAGACAACGTAGGATAGCTGCACTCCATGGAAGGCTATAAAAACAGATCACCTTCAAAATATAGTTCATTATATTTAAAGGATTATATATAGTTTTGTATGTTTTTATGCACATGAGTACATTTGAATTTATATAATTAGTATTAACACAGTATGCTTTATGTAATGGAGTGGAAAAGAGAAAAAGTAGTGATGAAGAGTAGAAATCTAAAATGAGACTGCCTGCTTCAAGCCTAGGCAGGAAGGTCAAGGAAACAAAAGCGTCTTGCAGGGAATAACAATGAGGGTATGTCTTTTTTTTTTTTTTTTTTTAATGTTTTACTTATTTCTAGGAGAGAGAGAGAGAGAGAGACAGCCAGTGTGAGCAGGGGAGGGTCAGAGAGAGAGGGAGTCACAGACTGAACAGACTCCAGGCTCTGAGCTGGCAGTCAGCACAGAGCCCGACGCGGGGCTCGAATCCACGAACTGCAAGATCATGACCTAAGTGAAAGTTGGACGCTTAACCGACTAAGCCACCCAGACGCCCCTCAGGGTATACCTTGAACAGAGTAAGGTTATCCATTCTTTTTGTACCTAGTATTACCACTCCCCCTTTAACCTTATGAAGGCCTCTAAAACCTTGAAATATGCTGTGGAACTTAAAAACCTGTAACCGAACTTGAGAATTTTATATTAGACATAAATAAGACTAAGTTTAAGCCATAAATTCAAAAACAAATTCAAAAACAAATTCAAAAACAATTCATTTCAGGCAGGCTGATCAGGATTTCTGTAAGTGGGGCCCCAGAAAGCTGATTTAACACGCTCTTCAGGTGATTCTAATACCGGGCTAACATGTGAGAACTCCTAGTTTGAACCATTTATTATCCTACATTACGTTCACCTTTTCTGTTCTGAGACCTATGGTTTTAACATTTGTTTGAGGATCCAAAATAATTGCTGTATTCAGATCATGCCTATTTTTCTACTTGGAGATACTGGGAAACAAAGTCTTGGGGAATACCATAGGGAGGCGGGCTTGGCATTTGGTGGAGCCTGATAATATGCATTGTTCAGTTTATTTGAGTAGTGCATATATGGTCTGGAGACTGAAAGATCTACTAGAAAAAGGTGAAATAAAAATGGTCAACATTTCACTGTAATGAATCATTTTATCTACTATATTTTAGTACTGTTCTAAAATAAGCAAAAGATAAGGTATATGGGAAAGGATGGCAAATGTTTAATATTAAGGTCTGAAGATCATGAAGGAAAACAAGAATAAATTGCTTAAAAATAATTAAATAATAAACAGTAACAGTAAATCAGTGGTGAAATATGTGCCAAAGAAGGCACTTGGGAAATAGTCTTGTTAAAGGGAAAATCATGGTATTAAATTTTTAAGTTTTATTTTAGCTTGCTTTGACAAAATAAAACAAGGACTACCAGTTAATGGAACATAGAACAACTGCCTTTTAATACCATATACCTAGAAACTTCTATAAAGTTAAAAATGGTAAGAGTCAACAAAAAGTATTACAGGGTATTCTCATCACTGACCTACATAAGCCTCTTATTTTTCCTTTGTATCTTTCCTGCTCTTCCATTCCATTTCAGGTACCCATTCTGATGGATTTTATATATACTTTTCTTTCACTTCTGGTAAAATTTGTATTTTATGAGATAAGCATTTCAAAAAAAACTTGGGTATACAAAAGAGAAAATCAGAATAAATTTGAATTCTTTACCAGCTTGAATAATAAATGCCTGGTCCAGAATATCACCCCCACCCTAGCTGTTCTGGTCTGTTCTAACTACTTCATGGTACTCTGTAGTGTATCTATTACATATTCATCCATTTTTCAGGGGTGGAAGTTGGATACCTGGATGGACTTTGTCTCCATATTAACACAAAGAGACCGATAATAAAAAACCTTTACACATGCTGCCTACTGGGCCTATCTGAGAATGCCTTTGTGCTTAATGCTCACAAATGGAATTCTGAGGTCAAAATATATAACTACTTCATTTGATTAAGTGCTGTCAGATTGGTAAAGAAATTCTAGGGAGCAATCTGTACATGAACTAGGAACATTTGGCACCATCTAGCATTTCCCCCCAGTTTTTAGGCATAAAATGATACTGCATCAATTTCCATTTTTCTTATTATTAATAGGTGTAACCGTACTTTCATAGTGTTTACTTTTTGGGTTCCTTGTTTTGTGAATTGTTTCTACCCCTTTCCACTTTCTCAAAGTGAAGTTTTCAAAGTGCCTTTTAAAAGGTTAGACTCTTGTTAAGTTTCAACTTGTGTAATTGCTTCAAATCAGTCATCTGTTTAGCTCGTACCATGATGGCCTTGTGTAGAAATTCTTAATTTGGTACAGCTTAAGTCTTTATTTAGTCTTTATCCTTGTGATGAATTTCTGTTACTCCAAGAAATTCTTCTTGGCCTTTATTAGGAGGATATGCTTCCATATTACTGACTTCATAGTTGACTTTTCCTGGTGAGGTCTTACTCTACTTAGAGCCCATCTTTTATAGTTACAGAAGAATTTATTTTAACTTCCTATATATGAACCATTGGTTCTATAGGGATCTAAGTAATCCTTTCACCATTGAGTTGTGGGGTCATTTTTTTATTACATATTAAGTTACCTTATGTAAATGAGTGCCTCGGCGCTCTATCTCCGTAGATAATTTTGTACAAATACCATAGTAGTTTTTATCAGTGTTGGTAGTAGATCTTGACGTTTCTAGTGTAACATCATAGCATTTTACTCTTTATTTTCAAATCTGTTATTCATGTATTGTATTTTCATACACATTTTAGAATAAATGAGTTCCTTGAGTCCAACTAGAGTTTGATCAAATTTAATGTAACCCTAATCCAATCTAGGGGATGAAATAGTCTCTCATAATGATTGCTCTCCCCCATCACTAGGGAACTCTCCATGTATATTGATCTATGTCCTTTATTAGACTAAAAGTTACCATTACGTGAGAGTTTTTTTTTTTTTTTTAAGCTAAAACGTAGATACTTGATTATTGACTGTTGTAGGTAAATCAAGTAAGTGGAATACTGCAGCCTTGATACTTTTGTGACTGGCTTATTTCACTTTGCATAATGTTCTCCAGGTTTGTCCTTGTTTTAACAGCAGGATTTGCTTTTCTGTGATTTTTAAGGCTGGAAAAAATTGTGCATATATACTATATTTGTTTATCTACCTGTTGATGGATATATAAATGGTTTCCATATCTTGGTTATTATGAATAATGCTGCAAACAATATAGGAGTGCAACTATGTCCTGTTAGATGTGATACCTATCTATATAGGTATATATAATGGAACATTATATATATATAGGTAAATATGTACCTATTTGGATATATACCTAAAGGTGGGATTGTTAGATTATAGAGAATGGCATTTTTCACGTTTTGAGGAACTGCTATACTGTTTCTCATTGTGGCTGCACTGTTTTGCATTCCTATCAATAGTTTGTTTTTTAATATCCATGTTAACAGGTGTGACGTGATAACTCATTGTGGTTTTGATTTGCGTTTCCTGGAGGAACATCTTTGGTATCTATTTGCTATTTGTAGTTTGCCTTCAGAGAAATTTGTATTCAAGCCCTTTGTCCATGTTTTAATGAAGTCAGTTTTTTGGTTTTTTTGTTCTTGTTATTGACCTGTAGGAGTTGGTTACAATTTGGATATTAGCCCCTTATCAGATACATGATCTGTAAATACTTGTTTGATAGGTTGCCTTTTACTCTGTTGATGGTCTGTTTTGCTATGTAGAAGATTTTTAGTTCTGTAGTTGTAATTTGGTTGTTGTTAAACTTGTCATGCCCAGTGTAACTGATCTTGACCAATGTCATGAAGCTTTTTCCCTATGTTTTCTTGGGGTGGATTTGCAGATTTAAACCTAATACCTGAGTATTTAATCCATTTTGAGTTTTTGTAATATGGTGTAAGAAAGAGGTCCAAGTTCCTCCTTTCTCCCATGAAATCAAGTTTTATCAGCACCTCTTGTTGAAGAGCTTGTTCTTGACTCCTTGTGTGTTCTTGGAACCCTTGTTGAAAATCAGTTAACTGTGTATGTGTAGGTTTATCTCTGGGATCTCTATTCTGTAGTAGTGCTCTATATGTCTTCCTGCCAATACCATACTGTTTTTGATTACTAGAGTTTTGTAATATATCTTGGTATCAGGAAGTGTGATGCCTTCCACTTCATTCTTAAGATTCCTTTGGCTACTCAATCTTCCGTGGTTCTATGTAAATTACAGAATTTTTTTTTTTTATTTCTGTAAAAGAATGCCATTGGGAGTTTGATTTAAAAACTGCTTTGGGGGTGCCTTAGTCGGTTGAGCCTCAGACTTGAGCTCAGGTCATGTTCTCATGGCTCATGAGTTCGAGTCCTGCATTGGGCTCTGTGTTGACAGCTCAGAGCCTGGAGCCTGCTTCAGATTCTGTGTCTCCCTCTCTCTCTGCCCCTCCCCACTTGTTCTCACTCTCTCTTTCTGACAGTGAAAAAATACTTTAAAAAATTAAGAGTGGAATTTTAAAAACTGTATTGGATCTGTAGATCTCTTCGGATAGTATGGACATTTTAACAATCATCAAGTATATTAAGTCTATTTTAAATGCTCATTCTGTTTCAGATCGTATATATTGGTGTCTTAAAGTTTCTTACTCTCTTTAATTGGTAACTGTTCACTTAAGATCTCATGCTTCCCTAAAGATACCAGCTGTTATGCATGATCATGGACATTGGTGAGGGACTAAAGACCAATTCCTAATCTGCATCCTATGAATTTAAAGGAGAGATGGAGAGACAGATGAGAGGGTAGAGAGGCCCAAGCATCAAAAAACCACTGTTTGCTATCCCCTTTTCAGGCAAAGCTCTGGTCAGGTTTTTGTCTTGTCAACTCCAGAGATAATAAAATTAGGATATGGAGGGATTGAGATGTAAAATACACATTGTGAGGTTTTAGAGAAATAGTAACTGAGTGAGTGCTGAAGAATGGCTGGACAATCTTCTTTTTCATTTATTCCTTACTTGAGGAGTGTTTTATGCTAGCCTGGTTTTATTCTGTCTATACTGGTACCTGTGACCTAATGACTTTGTGATGAAGAGTCTGGCAATCCTTTTCTAATGCATTCTGGGAAGAGAAATGAGAATTTAATTCCACCATGTCCTTTCACTGCCACCATCACCCAAGACTTTACCTGCAGAGAATTTGATCCTGCAAGTACATAGCTATGGGAGAGAAAGAAGGAAACAGTAAATTTATTATAGTCCAAGGTTAACAATCTTACACATGAGGCTAGTAGTGAAAAATACTCAGTGTGGTTAAGCTAAATTTCAAGAGGAAGGTATACTTGGCTAAACATTCAGAAATAAGATTGTGTAAACTCTGCAGAATCTGACCATAATGTTCTGTATACAGATTTTTGGGTGATAGGAATTTTGGTGGAATTGAGTTGACCGTGATTTGTGGATGAGGAGGAAATTTGCAGGAAGGACAAATCTTGGGCAAGTAGGAGTTAGCCAACAAAACCCCAAGCTGGGAGAGGTGTGCATGGTAGCATAAGAGGAGTGTATAGTTAATCTGTGTAGGAGGTAGTCTGAAGAGAATGTGATTGGATGAGAAATGACATTGGGGGATGAAGTGGGGGGCAGATCAGGATAGGATATGTAGACCATGTTAGGGATGAGACCTTTATTTTAAAGGCAATGAAAGTTAGTAGTATGGATTAAAAGTGAAATACATTATAACAGACAAGGAGAGTTCGTGTGGTTAAGTAATAGACAGGAGTAATAAACTGCGTGAGTGGTTTGGACTTCTAAAAAGACACAATTACTTGTATTTTCGGTCAATAAGGGAATTTTGTTTTGGTAGGTAGGTTACAAAATTAAAAGATGTACTCAAAGTTAAATATCTGAAATGAATATTTAATTGGGCATCCTGTTTTTACTTGATCCAAAAACCCTATGAGTAGGGTGTATTAAGTCAATAGAATCAGGTGAATATGGCCGAAGTAATAAACATCCTGATTACAAAGATCTGAGTAAATCTAGTTGGAAGTTCATGATACCTTAGAGGGTAACAGAGGGATGAGCTGGCTTGGAGTTGAACAAATTTGTAAGGATGAATATTGATCAAGTACCTATGGCAAGGGGCTTGAATTGTGGCTGAGCTTCAGCTGTAGATAGGTAGTGACCAGTGGATAACTGTTCCAGGGGATAACTGCATCTTGTGGGTGTCTCACAGAATGGAACAGCCAGTCCCTTGCAAAATCCTTTTCTGGGGTGTCCATCCTTGTCTGTTTCTGCTTTTGCTGTTGGAGGTTCTATGGAATCATGTAGCCCCCCCCCCCCCCAAGAAAAAGTAATAAGGAAAAATTTCCACCAAAATAGTCAACAAAATAATATGGTAGGAATAAAGCCCAACACTTGAGTACTTTCAATAAGCAGAGTGAAATTGCTGGAGGCTGCTAGAAACTGTGAAAATTTCTGTCCAGAAAGGATACAACATGTCAAATACATACTAAATAAAGCTATGGTGGCTACATAGCAGACAAAAAGCAGTTGTAAGGATATAGAAGATGTTTACAAATTTAAACTTAAGAGATCCAATAATCCTAAATAATTAAAACAGAAGTCAATTAAATCAAGGAGGTGAGCACCATCAGAGTTGAATTGGGGTTGGAGTAAAACCTACAACCTCTATTGCTCCAAGTAAATCCTGTTACTTAGGCTTTAGGGAAAGCAAGGGAAGGTGAAACCACCTGAAATTGCAGGTTGAGAGTGTAGTTACCCAGTCAAATATGAGCAGGCATGAAGTAGATTGAAAACTGAAAGAATTAGGCCACTGTGACCTCTAAAATTGGATTTAGAGAAGAGCAGAAGTCCGATTGTATAAGGTCTAAGACTAAAAAGGAGGTGACCGTGTAGCCATTGGGAGCCTTTCCATTTTTGACATTGGCAGCCACAGATACCTGGGAGTGATCATGAGACTTCTTTGGTCTGGATGTAGCATGTTGCTAATTCTATCTCCTTTAACATGTGTAATCTGAGGCAGTAGCTCTCGAATTCCCAGCCATTAGTGAGGAAAAAATATATTCAATTCTGATTTCCAAATTTAAAGGGGATTAAAACAATTATTTTCCTTCAATCACTCACTTGACTGATGGTGATGGACTCTGATACCTTGTACTATTCTATGAAGGAAAAATCATCGACAGCAGGTAAGTAAATGAAAGTAGTTTCATACAGGAAATTACTTACATAGTTGATGAAAGAACTAAAGGAGCAATTAGGGGATCATACTGGAACTCCAGGCCATCTTGGACTGGAAGGAAGCAGGAAGGAACATGCTGCTGTCAGAACCAGGAGGCTGGTGATGTCTAGAACCATGAAGAGGGCTACCTTAATGGAAGCTGCAACTGTAGACAGAAGGGCTATCAAGTGGCAGCTGGAGCCATGGAACAGGCAGAATCATTGCTGGAGGCTTGAGTTGGAGAGTCCTAAAGACTCGAGCTGTAGCTCCTCAATTCCTCTAGTCTTTGATCAATGCCTCCCTGTTAACTGATGGTACTTGTGAAGCAAACGGCAAAGGAGCTGAGGCAGGAGAAAGGAGGCTTAAAAATATGGAAACAATCAAGCCATGACAAACCCAGGGAGGCAGACTTAGAGCATAAGCTTTCTGCCCTTTTGTGTTTCTGCTCTGGGATAGCTCTTTCTCCCTATTTAATTAGTGCAGGAAGAAATACTTGACCTATTTATTTGTAAGCAGTGTATCTCCAGCCTTTCAAACTTTGGAGCTAAGAATATAGCTTTGTCCCTTCAGGCAAACCACAGCACTAAGTCAGTTACATTACTTATATATGGAGAGTAAAAGGGAAACTTAGTGAAGACTGATTCCACAGTCTGGTCAGGACTTGAATTTCCAGATGGAATTTATGTACACCACAGATCTAACACCCAATACCATACAGTGTTCCAGCTGTGGATTACCTGCTAACAAATAACTTCCCTTTTATTAAAAGGATTTACCAATACAATGCAGTGTCATCATAAAATTACAACTATATTAGCCCTGATTTGTGTTACATTTTTTTGGTCTTTTCAACATAGTTACTTGAAGTTTGCCTGCTTTTTTGCACCAACTATTATCAAGCATGGGTTCAGAAAACATTCTTGGATATTTTATTCTTAGTTGTAAAGCAAATCTCTTCATCTCCATTAACTATCTTTGGAAGATTAGTAGGTTTTAGGTTTTTTTAAATATTAAAAATTCCTCCTAGCTTACCTACAAAATTGATAAACATATCTTCTATTACCTTGCTCCAGGTAGTATATTTTACATCTTGGATGTTTTGATCTTTAGAAATTCTATTTGGGTCACTTTTATATTTTCTATGTTTTCACTTACCACATGGTATCTGTCTTCGAGCTTCTTGAACATACTTAGATTTTTCTGCATGTTACATAGCCTTCCACATCTTCAGCTTTGTACACACATACCAGGCAGGAAGAAAAGGTATGTTCCCACCATATTTCTTAAGAGTGAAAATAAATTATCTCAGCTTGCAACATATATATCCTATCCCCTCTGGTTTACAATGAGAAAATGGAGACCTAGTTCTTCAAGGTATACAGCTAATAAAGCATGAAGTCTGAGCATGAAAATATCCCTAATCTGGAAAAAGACACAAACATTAAAATCCAAAAAACCCAGAAAACTTCATTAGATCCAACAAAAATCAACCAGCGCTAAGGCAGATCATAGTCAAACACACAAAACACACATTCAAAGAATGAATGCAGCAAGAGTTCTCTTATCTGTTTGAAATAAACCTTATTAGCTCCAGAAATGGAGCACACAGAAGAACTCTCCCATCTGGTCTTAAAATCCTTATAATGAAAATAGCCATATTTTTTTTAATGTTTATTTCTGAGAGAGGGAGAGAGAGACAGCATGAGCAGGGGAGGGTCAGAGACAGGGAGTCACAGAATGAAGACAGGCCCCAGGCTCTGAGCTAGCTGTCAGCAGAAAGCCCAATGCAGGGCTCGAACCCACGAACTGCGAGACCATGACCTGAGCCGAAGTCGGATGGTTAACCGACTGAGCCACCCAGGCACCCCACGATACAATGACTCTAAACCCATATAGTTCAATAATAACACTGAATGTAAATGGGCTGAATGCTCCAATCAAAAGACATAGGGTAGCAGAATGGATAAAAAATCAAAATGCATCTATTTGCTGTCTACAAGAACCTCATTTTAGATCTGAGGACATCATCAGAATGAAAGTAAGGGGATGGAGAAATAGATATCATGCTACTGGAAGTCAAAAGAAAGCTGGAGTAGCTATACTTATATCAGACAAATTGGACTTTACAGTAAAGGCAGTAACAAGGGATGAAGAAGGGCATTACATAATAATTACAGGGTCCATCCATCAGGAAGAACTAACAATTATAAATGTCTACACACAGAATAAGGGATCACTAAATATTTAAAACAATCACAAACAAACAATCTTACGGATAAGAATGTGCTAATAGCAGGGGACTTTATTACTCCGTGTACAACAATGGATAGATCAACCAGACAGATAATCACTAAAGAAATGATGGACTTGAATGACACATTGGACCAGATGGACCCGACAGGTATATTTAGAACTCTACATCCTGAGGCCAGTGAATTCACTTCTCAAGTGTGCATGGCATATTCTCCAAGATCATATACTGGGACATAAAGCAGCCCTCAATAAATATAAAAGAATTGAGATCATACCATGCACACTTTCAGATCATAATGCTTTGAAACTTGAAATCACAGGAAGAAGTCTGGAAAACCTCCAAAAACATGGAGGTGAAAGAACACCCTACTAAAGAATGAATGGGTCAATCAGGCAATTAGAGAAGAAGTTAAATATATGGAAACAAATGAAAATGAAAAAACAATAGTCCAAACTCTATGGGATGCAGCAAAGGAAGTCTTAAGAGGAAAGTACATTGTACTCTAGGCCTATTTCAAGAAATTAGAAAAAGCACAAGATCAAAATCTAACAGTTCATCTAAAGGAACTAGAGGCAGAGCAACAAGAACGCCCTAAACCCAGTAGAAGAAGATAAGTAGTAAAAACCAGAGCTGAAATAAACAACATACAGACCAAAGAAACAATTGAACAGATCAATGAAACCAAGAGTTGGTTTTTTGAAAAAATAAACAAAATTGACAAACCTCTAGCCAGGCTTCTCAGAAAGACAAGAGAGCACACAAATAGACAAAATCATGAATGAAAATGGACTTATTACAACCACCTCACAGAAATACAAGCAATTATCAGGGAATACTATGAAAAATTATATGCCAACAAATTGGACAATTTAGAAGAAATGGACAAATACCTAACCACACACTCACTACCAAAATTCACACAGGGAGAGAGAGAAAATATGAACAGGCCCATAATGAGTGAAGAAATCGAATCAGTGATCAAAAATCTCCCAACAAATAAAAGCCCTGGACTTGATGGCTTCCCAGGGGAATTCTACCAGACGTTTAAAACAGAATTAATACCAATTTTTCTCAAGCTATTCCAAAAAGTAGAAATCGAAGGAAAACTTCTGGACACATTTTATGAAGCCAGCATCACTCTAATTCCCAAGCCAGAGATCCAGCAAAACAAGAGAACTACAGGCCAATATCCCTGATGAATACGAATGCAAAAATCCCCAACAAGATACTTGCAAATCGAATTCAACAGCACATAAAAAGAATCCTCCACCAAGATCAAGTGGGATTCATTCCTGGGTTACAGAACTGGTGCAATCTTTGCCAGTCAATCAATGTGATATCACATCAACAAAAGAAAAGCTAAAAACCATATGATCCTGTCCACAGATGCAGAAAAAGCATTTGACAAAATACAACATTCCTTCCTAATAAAGACCCTCGAGAATGTCGGGGTAGAAGGGACTTACTTAAACATCATCAAAGCCATCTATGAGAAGCCCTCAGCTAATATCCTCAACGAGGAAAAACTGAGAGCTTACCCTCTGAGATAAGAAACACGACAGGGATGTCCACTCTCACCACTGTTGTCCAACATAGTGCTGGAAATCCTAGCATCAGCCATCAGACAACAAAAGCAAATCAAAGGCATCAAAATCGGCAAAGAATAAGTCAAACTTTCACTTTTCGCAGACGACATGACACTCTGCATAGAAAACTCGACAGACTCCACCAGAAGCCTACTAGAACTGATCCAAGAATTCAGCCATGTTGCAGGGTACAAAATCAACGTACAGAAATCGGTTGCATTCTTATACACGAACAATGAAGCAACAGAAAGAGAAAACAAGAAACTGATCCCATTCACAATTGCACAAAAAACGATAAAGTACCTAGGAATAAACCTAACCAAGGATATAAGAGATCTGTATGATGAAAACTATAGAAAACTTTTGAAGGAAATTGAAGAAGACACAAAGAAATGGAAAAACATTCCATGCTCATGGATTGGAAGAATAAATATAGTTAAAATGTCATGACTACCCAAAGCAATCTACACATTCAATGCAATCCCAATCCAAATTGCACCAGCATACTTCTCAAAACTAGAACAAACTATCCTCACATTTGTATGGAACCACAAAAGACCCTGAATAGCCACAGTGATACTAAAGAATAAACCAAAACGGGAGGTATCACCATCCCAGACTTTAGCCTCTACTACAAAGCTGTCATCATCAAGACCGTGTGGTCTTGGCACAAAAACAGACACATAGACCAGTGGAACAGAATTGAGAACTCAGAAGTGGACCAAAAAGTATACAGCCAACTAATCTTTGACAAAGCAGGAGAGAATATCCAATGGATAAAAGACCAACTCTTTAACAGATGGTGCTAGGAGGACTGGACAGGAACATGTAGAAGAATGAAACTAGATCATTTTCTCATACCATGCACAAAAATAAACTCAAAATGGATAAAGGACCTGAATGTGAGACAGGAAACCGTCAAAACCCTAGAGGAGAAAGCAGGAAGCAACCTCCTTGGCCTCCACCGCAGCAATTTCTTACTTGACACATCCCCAAAAGCAAAAGAATCAAGAGCAAAAATAAACTGTTGGGACCTCATGAATATTAAAACTCCTGCACGGCAAAGGAAACAATCCTTAAAAGTAATAGGCAACCAACGGAATGGGAAAAGATAGTTGCAAATGACATATCAGATAAAGGGTTAATATCCAAAATCTATAAGGAACTCCCCAAACTCCACACCCGAAAAACAAACCACCCAATAAAGAAATGGGCAGAAGATATGAACAGACACTTCTCCAAAGAGGACATCCAGGTGGCCAACAGACACATGAAACGATGCTCAGCATCCCTCCTCATCAGGGAACTACAAATCAAAACCACACTGAGATACCACCTCACACTGGTCAGAGTGGCTAAAATGAGCAAATCAGAGAACTCTAGATGCTGGTGAGGATGTGGAGAAACGGGCACCCTCCTACACCTTTGGTGGGAATGTAAACTGTTGCAGCCCCTCTGGAAAACAGTTGGAGAGGTTCCTCAAAAAATTCACAAAAGAACTCCTCTATGACCCAGCAGTAGCACTGCTAGGAATTTACCCAAGGGATACAGGAGTGCTGATGCATAGGAGCACATGTACCCCAATGTTCATAGCAGCTCTCTCCACAATAGCCAAAACATGGAAAGAGCCTAAGTGTCCATCAATGGATGAATGGATCAAGAAGATGTCGTTTATCTATACCATGGAATACTGCATGGCTTTGAGAAAGAATGAAATCTGGCCATGTGTAGCAACATGGATGGACCTTGAGGGTGTTATGCTGAGTGAAATAAAGTCAGGCAGAGAAGGGCAAATATCCTATGTTTGCACGTATAGGAGGATTAGGAGGAACTTAACTGAGGACCATGGGGGAGAAGAAGGGGAGAAATGGTGGCAAAAGGCAGAGAGGCAAACCATGAGAGACTCTTGAATGCTGAGAACAAACTGAGGACTGATGGGTGTGGGGGTGGAGATGGGCACTTGTAGGGATGAGCACTGGGTGTTCTATGGAAACAAACTTGACAATAAACTATTTATAATAATAAATAAAGGGGAATCTGTTTCCTATAGTGCTTATGGGTTCTTGGACATCAGCCCTCTGATTTTGGTAGACTTGGATTAATGCAGATGCCAAGTGGGGCACCAAGCCCTTGCCCTTCTTGGAAAAGCGTCAGACTAGGGAGATCTCTTCCTATTGTGTGAGAGGGAGTAGGTTTTGGTAACAATGTGTCTCTGCACCTCCTACCTGTCTTGATGTGGTCGTCTTATCCTTGGTTGTAGAGAAGCAGTTGATTTTATTTTCAGAAGGAAATGATCCATTTGTAGGAGATTTGGTATGTCTGGGAGGAGGCCGATTTAGGACCGTATGTTGTCTTGTGTAGAAGTTTCCCTTGCCATCCTTTTGAAGTAAGATTTACTGTCTAAGGGCTAAGCCACAGGCCTTTTATTAAATTAATCATGTTAATGGATGGAATGAGCCAGAAACCTGGAGTTAAGTTTCAGAAAGTAGAAGGGGCCAGCAAATCAATGTTTCAAGATTGCATTGGCAAGAGGGATTGAGTTAGAGAATTTGGGGGGTGGGGGGAGAACATATGGCTAAGAAGGAGTAAAGCATTTAAGACTTTGACTGCATATTAATGAGGTAGGTAGTTAATCCTTTACCACAGATGTAGACTTCATTTCTTCTTCTTTTTTCTTTTTCAAATAAGAGAATCAAAAGTTTTTCTTAATTGACAATGTGCCATCAGTCAGGAGCTCCAGTTATATATGGAATACACTTTCAGTTGGTACTTTGCCTTTATGCTATTCTCAATAAGAAATGATTATAGTTTCTTCTCCATATCCTTCTCTGAAAAACAAAACAAAAACAGAACCTCCTATACCTCTTGACTCCAGGGCAACTGGATATCCACTTGAAGAGCTTAATGCCTTTATTTTAAAGCTTTGTTCTACATTTGAAAATGTAGTCCTCAGAGGGCTTTTGTACCTCACTAGTCAGAGGTATTGGTACTTCAGGATATGGGGCATATTGTATACTGGTGGGATAGAATGAAGTTCAAGAGAAACATAGATGGGGCTACCCAATGCTGGGGAAAAGAGGAATGAAAAAGGCATCCAGGAAAAAGGATGAGAAATGTGGCTAATTTCACAGCTTTGCTGAGAGCTAATAATACTGCCAACAGTGTACATTCTAGCTTCCAGGTTCTGAAGGCTCATTACATTTTTATTTAATTCATAAAGTTAGAGAATTTGGAGACAAAAAAGAAAGGGGAAGAGAGGGTATGGGTAGGACAGGGAAGAGTTTTCCAGTGGGGCAGGTTTGACTTCTTAGGTTGGGAGTCAATTAGGGAAGAAAACTAACATTGAGCTAGTTATAAACAACATCAAAAACATGAATAGTAAGTATAACTTGGGAGTATTTGTGTTAGACACTGTGCTAAGCACTGTGCTTCCTGTCACAATAATGTTGAATTGTTTATAATGTATTAATACATGTTGCTATGCAGTGCTAGAGACTTGGAGTTAAAGCAATACACCTTCCTTCACATTTTCTTTTCATACTTTATTTTTCTTTTAAAAGTTTATTTAAACTTGCTGTATTGTAGAACTCTGGGTACACTGCTTGAAACTTTTTCTTTCTTTCTTCTTCTTTTTTTTTTTTTAACAAGAGAAGATTAAAAAAAACCTTACATACAAACTGTAAGGTATAGTTGCCTGGAATGGCTATCTCCACCTCATACTCTTATTTCTAGTTGCTTTTACTGGCTCTCACCGGAGCTTTTCTTTATAGTTTTTCTGGCTGCTTTGGAAGTGGTTTTGTGGTGTGCCCTCTAGGCCATATTCTTCACTCTCCGCCATATCCTGAAACACCAACTGCTGGCCTGTTAAATATTTTTTTGTTTTTTACTCAGGACTTGTCTCTATGGTCTCTTTGACTTTAAAATTATATGATGTTCTGAGCCTTGAGTACTGTAACTATTGATTCTTGGTAGGCAGCATCTTCTAAATACTCTTAAGTATTTACAGATCCTAGGATTCCTAGGAGGATGTGGGTGAAGGGTAAAATTAAAACATGGAGTCAAGAATAACTTTTACTTGTCTACTCCTTTTATAACGATTCTTCTATATACTGTCAACTCCATGGCTTTATCTTTATATTCATCAGTTTTGATAAAACATTAAGTCAAAATTCTATTTGTTTCCATTTTCAAAATTAGTTGGTAAAGCTATGAATCACAAGGAAACAAGAAAATTTCTCATGGGACATGAGAGCTTAGATACTATGTAAATTGCAGACACATAGATGATCAAGTCAAACCTGTGTATTTAAAAGATAAGTAAACTGAGGTCCATCACATGCCAAATTAGTCAAAATTGTATGACATCTAGGAAACCTGGAATTAGTCTTAGTTCTGAGTCCTTGTCTCCTGCAATGTATGGTCTTAGGTGAACCAATTCTTATAGTGAGATGACCAGAGGAAGCCTGGAGTAGTTCAGGAATCATAAAATTGGTGAGAAAGTTCATAATATGTTCACCAGTTAATATAATTTCTGTTCAAGTACCAAACATCATTATTGTGAGTTGAGGTACTTGGTAGCACATATGACTGCTCACTAATGAAACCTAAAAATACTCCAGCATGTGGGCTGTAACTTTGTAGGTGTCTGTGACAATAAATGCAGAACCAGAAATAAAACTGGGGTACAGGGTGTTGCTTAGCAATACAAATGAAAACGGAAGGAAAATAGAGTTCCTCAGTAGAGAAAAAGTTGTTTACTAGAAGTAAAGACACCGTGGGGACTGGGTTTTTTTTTTTGTTTTTTTTTTCCCCAACTTCATCTACAGTGATGCATATGAACTTTGTTCTCTGAAGTTACAGATTTATCACAGGCACTAGCAAAATCAGAAGAAAGCTTTCATCCTTTTCTTTTTAATGAGGGAGGTGTGTGTGTGTGTGTGTGTGTGTGTGTGTGTGTGCGCGCGCGCGCGCATGCGCGTGTGCGTGGAGTTGACCATATGCACTTGGCAGATTAAGACTTTGTTTTCTTAAAGGATGCAGCATCTAGTGGAAAACAGAACCCAAACATGTAACACACATATTACTAAATGTAGGTTCTCTAGTGACCTGAGTAAGTAAACACATCACAAAGTAAAGAAAATTGAATAGTTAAAAAAAAAAAAAAAAAAAAAAAAAAACCTTTGTGCTGGTTCCATGAAAACGTTTACTTGTGTCATCATAACTTCATATGGTAAACATTAATTTCACAGATTGGGATTAAGAGTAGTGCACTTGTGATGAGCAGCAGATGTTGTACAGAAGTGCTGAATCACTAAATTGTATATCTGAAAATAATAAATGAAGTAGAAAAAAGAAGACTTTGAGCATCCCTATGATGCTAAAGAAAATAGCATCCATGAGCCATCAATAAAGGTGTCAATTCACTGGAAACCTGCTTAGGACTTTCTTGATGATTTAGAGACCAGTTTATTAGAAAATTTGTTCAGTCATTCAATTAATAAATGATCCCTGAGTGTCAGATATTGGAGCTGTTGAAAAGAATAAAATCTCCATCTCTCTCAACATAAATGTGTCCTAAGTAAGTGTCCATCCCTCTCAACATAAATGGTATTAGGTGTTGAGTGCAATACTGGAAGTATATAGGACATGAAATTGGTTCATATGTTCCAGAAGACCCTTACACAGTATTAATTTTGGGCTGAGTGTGCTTGAAAATTAGCCATTCATAATTCTTCCTTCTCTTTGAAAAATTGGAACTACTGTTACTGAAGTTTGGATGACAATGCTTTAAACACTTGAGACAAAAAGAAAATGTTTGTTGACCTAAATGAGAGGAACTTAAAGATGATGTGCCATCTGTTGAGATGATTCTTTTCTCTGTTTGGAGGTGATGCATATTTGATACAGCCACATTTCCTAGTTGAAAATGGTGGTGGTGGTGGTGGTGGTGGGGAATGCTTCTTCGTGCCCCACATGAGAACAAATCTAAAAACTTGATGTCCTCTCCATAGATACTTTCTACTCTGGGATAAGTAATCAAGAAATCAGAATACCTATCTCCTTTGTAGTCTCTAAGTTGAACCCTCTAATGCTGGCCTTGGGAAAAATCCTTCTTGGTTCTGAACTTCAATAGGGGCTTCATTAGAGGGCTGAGGAAATGTTTTGATAATAGTTGTTATTCAACACTCATTTTGATAGGGAGTAAAGGGGCTTTAGAAAAAACCTTTTGACAGATCAATATCATATCTCATTTTGATATTAATATATATCTATAATTATATATATCTCATTTTGATTTTGTAACAAACATGATAAATAGGCCTAAGGAAGAAAAGAGCCATCTGTGCTTATACAAAGATCCCCCCCCAAAACATAGGAAGGAAGAACTGAAAGGATGAAAATGACGGATATGACTGTAAGAGGATCTGTTGAGAGGGAGGTATATTAAAGGTCAGATGACTATGATTTCCTACCTGTGCTTAGAAAGGAGTAAGGTTATATAGATTCGATAGATATATATTGATAGATACTGATAGATAGTACGTAGGTGGTGGGTGGGTGTGTAGGTGGTAGTTGGGTGGGTAGATTGATTGGTAGATGATACATAGATTATAGATATTGATAGAATAAGCCATAAAATATACTGTCTTGTTCTATAATGAAAGTATAATAAAACAAAAAAGGCTGTGAAGTGTTAATTGCAGATGTATCTGACTCCTTGGGCTACCTTAAAGTACTAAATACTGGGTGGCTTTAGACAACAGAAGGTTACTCTTCTATGAATTTGAAAGCTAGAAGTCTGAAATGAAGTTGTCAGCAGGATTATGTTCCCCCTGAAGCCTCCAGTGGTGAATTGTTCCATGTGTTGTCCACCTTCCAGTGTTGGTCAGCAATCTTTATTATCTCTTGGATTATAGATGTATCACTGCTGTCCTGAGTTTGTCTTACCCTGGTGCCTTTGTAACGCCTTCTCTCTGTGTATCTGGTCTGTGCTTAAATTTCCACTTCTTTTTTTAAAATTTCATATATTCTTAAATATTTATTTTCAAGACAGTGACAGACAGAGCATGGGGGGGTGGGGGGACAGAGAGAGAGAGAGAGGGAGACACAGAATCTGAAGCAGGCTCCAGGTTCTGAGCTGTCAGCACAGAGCCCGATGCGGGGCTCGAACCTACAAACTGTGAGATCATGACCTGAGCCGAAGTCGGAAGCTTAACCGACTGAGCCACCCAGGTGCCCTCTAAATTTCCACTTTTTATAACGGACACCAGTTACATTAGATTAGGTTTCAACCTAATGATCTCATTTTAACTCAATGTTTCTATAAAGACCCCACTGCTAAATAGTCACATTCTGAGATACTGGCAGCTAGAACTTTGTTACACCTTTTTAGAGAATACATTCCAACTCCTAACAGCAGGGAAGTGTAGTTTTTAAGTAAGGACTTGGCAGTGTCTCTTCCACAGTGTCTAAAAGAGAAAGTCCTTCACTAGAAGATATAAATATTCTACTAGTTTGGCACGTATATCTCTATAGAGAGAGAGGGTGATGGACCAGATAACTCCTGCTTGATGGAAGGAAGCACATTTTAATCATATCTAATGAATTTTTCTCTATTGGTGCACTAAATTACCTGTTTGTTGATTTGAAGAGTATGTCCTGCCCAATGAGTGAAGCTTGCCAATTGTAGTTACAGGCCACCCAAAGCTGTTGAAAATTATAAGGGTTACCATGAAATCTAGCATGTTGACAATTTTTTAATACACAGTACAGTAGTAAGTCTAGGCACAGTGTTGCACATCAGACCTTTAGAACTTACTCATCTTGTATAACAAACTTAATACACATCGAACCGCAAATAATTATTTCTCGAAACCCCCAGCCCCTGACAACCAGTAACATACTTTTACTGAAGTTTGTTCTAGATAGATTATATAAATAAAGTCATGAAGCAGATATCTTTCTGTGACTATTTTGTGACTTAACATAATGTCTTTAGGTTCATCATTGTGGTCATAGATGCCATAATTTCCCCCTTTTAAAGGCTGAATAACATTCCATTGTAAGCATATATCACCTTTTCTTTATCTGTTCATCCTTTAGTGGGCCTGTAGGATGTGTCCACGTCTTGACTATTATGAATAGTGCTGCAATGAACATGGGAGTGCTAACATCTCTTCGAGAACCTGAGTTCAGTTCTTTTGGATGTATATCCAGAAGGTAGATTGCCTGATCACATAGTAATTGTATTTTTAACTTTCTGAGAAAATATCACTTTGCTTTTTATAGTGGCCACACTATTTTTTTCATGTTCATACCAACTGTGTACAAAGACTCCAATTTATTCACACCTTGCCAACACTTACTTGTATTTTTTGCTACTATTCTGGTAGGTATACAGTGATGTCTCATTCTGTTTTTGATTTGCACTTGTTTAATGACGTTGACCATCTTTTTATAAACCTGGTGTAAGCAACACAAAGTTTGAATATACCTGGTGTCAGTAAGGATTATGATAACTGATTGGTAGATGTGCCTTGATAAATTGAAAGCTGATAATAATTTATTTTTGTATGAACATGGATTTTAAGAGTTAAATTGTAGGGCCTAATAATGCCTGGAGAAATTGAAGATTCAATGCATGGAACTGTGAGTAGACTAGACTGGAAGAATCCTGTCTAGTTGTATTTTCTTGGGTGGTGTGAAAGGTTTAATTGTATATACAAGAAGTATGTTAGGTTGGTACTCACTATGTGTCCAGGAATGTATGAGGCATTGAGAAATTAGGAATAAACATGATCCCTCCCAACTCCCATCCCTGCCCTCATGGAGATGATAGGAGCAGGGAATGAATAGAAGTGGGCTTCTGGAGGTGAACATAATTAAAACACAAAATATCACAGTACATTTTTTCTGGTCTGCTTTGTTTGCATCTGAATATTTTAAACTGATAGAAGTTTTATAAAGGCATTGGTAATCTGGCAAGATGGAAATTATTTCAGAATGCATAAGGCATTAACAAGCCATGACTTGTTGGGCAAACATGATGAAAAAATAAGGCAGTTTAACAAAGCAATGATAGAGAATCAACTCCAGGTTCTTAGCCTTAAGCATATTCTATTACATTAAGGAAATTGGGATCGAGCAATTTTGGAGGGGGGAATTTGTTGACATAATCACCTATAATTATGTAACTATAATATATATGATGAATTGCTACATGGTTAGAAAGATTTCAGAACTGGATTGTTTTATTTTGACTGGTTTACATCACTGTCTTCCTCCCCACTGTAAGCTCTGCAAAAGCATTCCAAAACTTACCATAGAATAACTGCTAAGGGGGGGATCTAATCTTAATAATAGGTAAATACTTGAGCAAGGAGAAAGTGTGAAAGGGCACATTAGATTGTTACTGTTGGGTACTTCAAAATGTGGGTTAGATCAGGAGAGAAGAGAATTAGAATTTTATTCGGTCTTTATGATGTTTCAGTGGTTGTAATACTGACATGCTAAGAATTAGAAAGTAAAAGTATGACAAATGTTAATTGATATAATGGGTAAAAGCTGTTGGCACTCTGCTTCATAGATTGTTTGTCTACATTCTGTTCTCTGTTCTTTAAGGGGGGTTGAGCCCTGCCTTAGGCTCTGTGCTGACAGCTAGCTCAGAACCTGGAGACTGTTTTTGGATTCTGTGTCTCCCTCTCTGTCTTACCCTCCCCTGATCATGCTGTCTCTATCTCTCTCCCAAAAATAAATAAAATATTTTTAAAAATTAAAAAAAAGAATAACTGCTAAGGCTTTTGCTATATTATCTGTACATGAAAAGCATGAGAAGACTATAAATGTTGTGATTCTTAAACAATGTGCAAGCAGGCTGAATCCCTTATCTTGATATAAATATTAAATACATTAAACTAAAAATGATCTGGCTCCTAGAATTGTCATTTTTGAAAGTTAATTTTCAAAGAGAGAATGTGCATGCTGGAGTGATCAGGGTAGGGGCAGAGAGAGGGGGAGACAGAATCCCAAGCATGCTCCATGCTGTTAGTGCAGAGCCTGAAGCAGGGCTCGAACCCTCAAACCTGTTAGATCATGACCTGACCTGAAATAAAGTCAGACACTTAACTTAGCCACCTGGGTGCCCCAATGTCATTTCTGAAGGAATTAGAATTCAGATACATTTTGGCTGTTGCGGGGAAAAGTAATTCTAATAATCAGTATAGGCATATTTTTTAATAAAAAGAATTTTGATTTCTTGTATTTAATATTAAATCATCTGAGTCTCAGTTCTAGTTTTTAGGTATCAATATAAGGTTGCACATATTTTGGAGAGACTTGATTTGAGACCTAGAGCTACTGCTTTAAAGTGATGTAATGTTGGGTAAGTCACTTGTGTTCCCTAAACTTAGTTTTCCATGTTTGCAAAATGAGAAGATGGAACTAAATGAAAATCTCCCTCCTAACCTACATTCTGTCATAACATTGGTAGATATGGGACTAAAATCCAGATTTTTTCTTCCTCTTTCTTTGTATTGCATTGCTGTACCATGGAAAGGGATTTTAAAAATATAGTTCAAACTTCCTTGTCATTCAGGAATTCCTTTAAAGCATTCTCAAAAGTGATCCTTCTAGACTCTGCTTAAACATTTCACCAGAGAACGTTGAGCTTTGTAACACAGTCCATTGCTTCATTTGAGGACCCCAAATTGAGAGTACGTGCTTCCTTTCTTTGAATTGAAATAAACCTCCATAGAACTTCTTTAAACTGGCTCTGGTTCTGCCCTTTAGAACAGCACAGAGTTAGTTCAATTCATCTTCCACTTGACATCACTTCAGATAGGTTTTCTTTTCTATAGAGAAATGCCTTTGTTTCCCTGAAATGATTATAAATTATGTGTATTTTAGACTTTTTGACAAAACTCAATATATACTGTGTATGCTCTCGAGCTTTTTGATATTCCGCTTAAAACTGTGGCACCCAGGAGAGAATACAATATGTGGTCTGACCAGCAAGGTAGATTGAAACATTTTGTTCCTTTCTTCATCTTAACATTAGTTTTATTAATGCAGTACAGAGTACATCAATTTATTTAGCAACTAGATTATACTGTTTGTTGGGTTATTTGAACGGCTGAGTCAAAACTTTCTCAAGGTTTACTTAATGATAATAGCTACTCTACACGTTTAGTTTTTTAGCTCCAAATAAAGAAAGCTACATTAACTACTAAGTTTCTTGCTGCTGGTTTGGGTCCATTTTTTCCAGCATAACAGGGGAGATATTTCAGAATGTGGATTCTGCTTCCAGCTATGTTACCTGTAAGTCAAACACAATGTCTTGTGAACCATAATTTAAGGTTAAAAACAGTAGTCATGACAGAACTACCCATCAGTTGGGAAGATACTACCCTAAGAGGATTTACCAGGATGCATTGTGCTATTGGAAGTAGTTGGAGAGTTGGGCAAAGGTGGGAATTGTTGAAATTAGGGATTCTTGCAGCAGCTGACACCCACCTCCATATAAGGATGATGTTATTTGCTTAGGAAAAAAAAAGTAGGAAATAGCAAGTCAAGCAACCATTGCCTCGTGAATGGATAGTTTCTTCTCTTTCTACCTGGATCTTGGCATCAATAATGTGGAAAATTAATATTTTTTAAAAATGTTAATTTTTGAGAGCAAGAGAGTGGGGAAGGGGCAGAGGGAGAGGGAAACAGGACCTGAAGCAGGCTCTACACGGTCAGTGCAGAGCTCGATGCAAGGCTCCTACCAAGAACTGTGAGATCATGACCTGAGCCCAAGTTGGATGTTTAACTGACTGACCATCCAGGCCCTGCAATATTGTGAAAAAATAAAGGGAAGTTTTTCCAAAAATTGAGGAGACCTACTTTTCCAAAGCTAAGGAATTGATTTCATTTATTGCTATTTTGTAGATGAGTTTCATGCTTAGAAGTGAAACTAAAAAGGCATTGCTTCCAAGGTTACTTAAACCTTTCTTGGAAGCTGACCTTCTGCCCTGCATGGCCTATTGTAAACATTGCTTCAGAAATATCATCTCTTGTAAGGAAATAGTCCTAGAACAGCTAACTGATGGTAAAACTCAGTACCCCAAGGATTTGTGACTTTATGTGGGGTGTTTAAGAAGGCTTTCACCTTGAGTGAGCAACCTGGTCAGCTCTCTATAATTCTGTTCTAACTATAACTTGAGTTCTCCATGCCCGAGAGAATGGGTCTTCTGTGAAGGAATGGTTTATCCTAAAGAATAACCCATAGGAGCTTTTAGAGTGAAGACTGAGGTTTATATAGACAGTAACTATAAAAGGGATAAGGAACATTCACACTGGAAATTTGTGAGTGGATATTTACTTCCCCAAATGTCGACAGTAAAAAGAGATGGAAAACTTGAGTGGTTTGTAGCTAACAGGAAGTTCAGTGGGAGGACTGAGGACATAACTCTCAGTTTATGAAATAGCCTTTGAAGATGATAGTGCTAGAAAAAATAGGAAAGCTGGCTGACCATCTGGAACCTTTGGGCGACAGCAAATGAAGACTGGGGATTTAGAGGTACTTAAAAATGAGGTGGCTGATCATTCTTTTTATCATTTACAGTTTAAATACTTTGAGATTTTTGAGAGAATGAAACTCAGTCACTGATATTCTATACGAGCGAATTAAAACTTAATGACTAAATAACTTGGTCAATGATACTGTTTGAGAGTATGAATTCCCATCTCCTTAAAAGGCCCTTCTAGCTGGACTAAGAATCAAATTGACATGAGACAGATTGACAGTAGAAAATAAAACTGAATAGCTTATGTGTGAGGAAACCACAAAAGTTTGGAAACTCTAAAGATAATCAATCAAAATGAGGTATATATATTGTTCTGATCTAAGGAGAATGCGGTGGGAATCTGAGATTTCAGATGAAAAGGATGTATTTCACTGGGCTATATGAAAAGATGTTTCCTCTGTCATAAATATTGGTTCCTTAGATAAAACTATCTTAGATAATAATCATTACCCTTAACCCAATTTAGATTCTTCTATGTAGTTGCGCAAGGGGCAAAAGTTTCTCTTGAGACTACAGGGTCTTGATGGCCTTGAGCTCAAAATAATTTTCATGACAAAATAGTCCATCTTGGGGCAGCCTGCCCTTGGCCCCTATTTCTCCTGCTGTTCTATGCATTCTAGCTCTCCATTTCTTGCCAAATGAGGGTGAAGTTATTTAGCTCAAAGAACCATTTTCTGTTATTACAGAGTTAGAGTCCACTAAGGATAAAGAATCTTTATTATCTACTCAGGAGTGTAGTGTGGTAAGAAGAGCATAGGTTTGGGAGCTAGATTGCTACTTTTACTAGCATGTAGGTCCTGGTAAATTTCCTAGATGTAGGTCATTGAACTTTTACTAGCATGTAGGTCCTAGTAAATTTCCTAGATGTAGGTCATTGAACAAGCTCCTTAACAGGAAACACTGCTTCCATGAAATGGGCTAACAGTAGATTTTAAAGGTTATGTTGAAGATTATAACAGGCATTTTCACTTTGAGTAAACAAAATGTTCCCTTATTGACCTCCACTTAGTCTCTATTCATTGGATGAATTTGGATTTCTGCTGAACCCATGGGCTTCTTGGGAATATGGTTGATGGCAGGCAGGGGTCTGGTTCTCCAGAGAGAACTTGGGAGTATTTTGGCATTAAAATATTTTCCTCAGTGTCCTAGTTTCCTATCATGGCTGGGATAGTTTCTGAAGAAGATCCTTGGACCTAAATATAATGGTCTCGCTGGATTATTTTTTATAACACCTTTCATTTTGCTTCCAGAAGCTGTAACAAAATACCCTTCATTTCTTTTCCTTTGCTCTAGTTGCCTCTCAGATGGACGAGTTAGCCCTAACTATGGTTAATTTCTCATAGTGTTACCCTTGTCACTTAAATTGATAGAATTTCTCCACTTTAATATATTAGTTTGTTGGGGCTTAATTTTCTCAAGCTTTGTGTGTTTTCACTATTCTCACAAACAGAATTGTAATGCTCTTGAGGAGACCTAAGACGCTGTCTATTTCAACTAGAAATACCCACCATTGCCGGAGTCCAGCTCCAGCCGGTCCAGGGGTCCCTGAAGGATGGACGGTGTCAGAGAGAGAGTGAGAGAACCCCGAGATTCTTTCTGATCACCAGACAGGCATCTCTGCCCTGTCAGTTTTGGTGTCTTTATTTATAGGTCAAACGTTAACATGGCATCAGAAAATGGAATTCTTACAATGGATAGTTCTCTGTGATAAGATGTTTTGGGAAATGTACAGAAATAGGTTTTTTAGAACTATTCTTGCAGAACTACCCCAATTATAGTGAGGTTGAGTAACTAAGAAAATAACAGGGCGTTCTTTGTGAAAAACAGGATAACATACGCATTTTAATAATAGTAAATTAAGTCATAGGTTAAGCTGTAGATATTCTTACCCATCCTCATCACAGCTTCCAGTGTAAAGGAAGGTGTTTGTGGAATGTAGGCCTTAGGGAAGGGACTGCTATACATCACCAGTTAGCAAAGGTGTATGTAGTGACTTACGTTCTGCCCTTATCTGTTCCTTCTCCCTAAGTTAGGCTCTTTGTCTCCCGGCAAGACTTCGTTTTCCGGTTATTTTTTTTTTTTTTTATGGCACTGGAGAGCCAACCATACCCTTAAAAAGTTTAGCTCATTTCCAATACATAGAATAGCCTCTTTGAGTGTATTTACTTATGTGTCTAGTTTTTTGTCTATGATTTCTTGAATATCTAGGGCATGAGAAACATTTTTTGGTTAGTTGATTTGAGCTGTATGAAACTCTTGGACTAATAGAACAGTAGAAACAGAATTGTACACATGAAGGTCAATCTTTTATGAGTAAGGGTCATTAGCCTGTTCATAGCTCAAGGGAAAGTATGGAGGAAGACAGGAGCTGCTGGAGACACGATGTCTGTTCGCATAATCAAAAGAAGAAGTTCCCACACTAAGTTCCTTCACAAGGTGCAATCATCATACCAGGGCCGGAATAAGGGGACAAGTCACTCCTGATACCGATCAACAGGGTACCTTGGGTGCTAGTGCTCCTGCAGAAATAATTAAGGGGGGGTGGGGATACCGGTCGTCATCTGATTGTCAAGAGACAGTGCAAACTTGCTTTAACCTTACCAGGAGCTTTCTTGACTAGTGGGCTCAGAATGGCTCCTAACAGCCTATATATCATCTAGTGCTAAGAAATACCAAGACCATTTCTAGCAGATAAGTTAGTCACATTTGAGCTCTGGGCTCAGTTAGGCTTCTCAGAGCACACATTTAGTAGAATTATTCCTCGCAGAAAATAAAAAGATGGTTGGTGCTGAATAGAGTTTCCATGGCTAGAGTATGAAACCAAGTAGCACAGACATGAGAAACATTTCCTGGTTTTTTATTTTTCATGGATTGATTTCTTACTGTAGTTAAATCTAGTGCTTTCAATGTGAAAACACCATTGTGGGTCCTTGGGAAAATCTTACTTAGCAATGTCCAGTGTACACATGTGATGTTGAGAGTCTGATAATTGGTGCTTTTTGTTTCAAAAACACAACTGCTTATACCTTTTCTTCAGAGTACTGAAGTATATTTATTTATAAAATGTACATAGGCCTCTCCCATTTGGTTAATAATTTTAATAAGTATAATTTTAAAAAATGAACTTAAATATATCTTAGGATTCCATTAACTTTAAATACAGATTTTGACTCCCATTAGGAAACATATGCATCTCTAGCAATCTTCCGTTTTTACTTTTCTCTGCAAGTTGTATCCAAGGTCACAGTTGATAGTTTTGCAGACAACTTGAGGGGCTGCCAATCATTCATAGTCAACATGCATTTGTATAGTTACTGCAGTAAAATGCCTTGCTGAGTGGATACTATTTTGTAATTCAAACAAATATACTCTTGGCTAAAAATAGGCAAGACTGATAAATTTTGTGTGGTATATTCTATAAAATAATGAAATTTTTATCCATATGTCTATTCTAAAACCTGGAAACCAATAAATATAATAAATTTGTATATTCACTGTAGAACAGAAGTGTGATGTGATCCTTCTGGAAATGCAGACACCAATGTAGCTAAAGCTCTGCTACTTGTGGAAGAATGTCCTAAACATGAAGGTTGAAAAATGGTCTTGTCTGACATGCTTTTACTTTGTTCCAAGTCATATTACATGCCAGTCTCCTTCCTATATGGACCATGATCTTTTTATTTTACTTTCTTCCCTTGGATTTTTTTTAACTTTAATTTTTGTGGTTGTTGAAAGCTCACCACTAAATTTTGAGGGAGCTATTAAAAACTACTCTTCTAAAGACTTCCTTCCGGGATGTATTGACTTCTTAATCTAGTTTAGATCTGGTTCTAAATTCCTTGATTGGCAATTGAGTTTTTCCTGTGATTTGTGGCGTTTCCTAACTTTTCCCTCCTTTTGGTTATGTCCACAGCTTTTAGATCACATTTTATTTTTAATTTAAATTTTTAGTTTGTTTGCTAGTAATTTTGTTAGGAAATGTGTGTGGTTGAGAACTTTGAGACTCTAAATGTCTGAATTTCTTCTAATTCTACTCCAATGCCAAAAAAAGGAAAATTATACTCTGGAGTGTGACCACCCACGCTGACAGTCCAATTTTGCCCAATTGGTCAGTCAGTATACTTTGTTTGCAAGAGCCTGTCTTCCTTTTTAGCCTACTTAGGAACACCATGCTGCTAATCTTTCTTAAAGCTCTGCACCATCATTTTTTAATAGCTTCCTAGTAATCCATTATGGAACTAAGTGATGAGCAATAGTTATTTATATTATTTTTAAAAAACTTGTTCTATAAGAAACAATGCTATAAAGAACGTGTTTATTATTTATTCAACAATAGTAAACTGTTACATAAAAGTCACTTAAGTTCTTTACGTATACTGATTAATTCATATAATAATCCAAGGAGTTTTAGTATTTTTATCCCTATTTACAGATGAGCAAACTGAAACAGAGATAGATTGACTTAAACAAAATCGAACAGCGTGAAAATGGCAGAATCAGGATTTGAACTCAAGTAGTAATGTGATGAGGTTTTTTTAGGGGATGGATGACAGTGAGATTCCTGGGATCCAGAGCCTGTAACCAGGAAACAATTCTTGAAGATGTCTTTGGTATAAAAAGGTGATTTTATTGAAGCATGGGGACAGGACCCATGGGCAGGAAGAGCTGCCCTGGGACCATGAGGAGAGACTGGTTTTATACTATGGAGTTGGGGGAGATCGAGTCCAGGGGAAGTTTCCAGTGAGATTTTCATATGATAAAGAAGATTCCTAGGATACTGGAGGCCTGGCTATTAAGCTAGGGTTGTTTTTCCCTTCTAGCAAAGTATTAGCATTAAGATAGTAGGGAATTTCAGGAGAAATGTTTTATTCTGCCAGCCTCCAGCATGTCAGTGGGCTGCCGGTGGTTAAAAGGAAATTGAGTTCTATCTGCCATTTCCCTCTTCCTTTGTTTCCCACATCACTATGGAGGCTGATGGAGACTTAAGTCCTCCAGGCTACGATCTCTATCAGTTAATCATTTATTTTCCCCTTTCTATTGTTTTTGGGCCGCCAGGAGTACCTGAGGAATATCCCTCCTATCCTCCCTGAGGGGTGTGGGGAGGGTGGTTTGCAGCCTAGCAATTTGCCTTATGCTCCCTTATCAGTTTGGTTTAAGTCCTTGCTTTTAATCCCTGCTATTACTTCTTCAGCATAAATCTCTGCATTTGGAATTGAGGGGTCACAAAGAGGAAATTTTATTTTTGTTACAGAGGTAACCACTCCTGGCAATTACTTACTAGGCAAATAAGCAATAGAATATTAGAAGTGAAATAACGTGAGGTTTTTTGTTTCATGATTAAACTGACCCAAGAGTGGCTCAAAGATATTCTCAGTGCTAAAGGACCCAGCTCTGAGAATTGAAGGAATCCTATCTATTTTCAATGATGTAGTGGAAAATTACATTCTTGGCTAGCAGCAGTTGATTTTGTTAGCTCTTCTTTGTAGGGAGCTTTTGTGTTGTCCTATTCCCTAGAGAAGGAGGGAAAAAATAAGCAGAACAAAAGATGAGGTTAGTTGTAGCCCTGAAATTGCACCATACTGAAAGTGGCATTTGGACTACCTCTTTGGAGCTGATAGTTGTATGTGTTGCTTTAAAAGTGTATTTGACATTTGATAAGGCTTTATTAAGAAAAGCTAATGTGTTTAGGGAAGTAGGACCAAAAGCAGGGGAAGCGATGTTAATGTATAGGAGCTAAAGGGCTGTCAAGAAAATCTCACAGTATACTACTGAAATTACATGGTCATTCAAAGAAAGTTTATAGATGAACAGCAGCTGAATTTGCCGCCCCCCCCCCCTTTTTTAAAGAAAGGAATGAAGGAAGTTTTAAAATAGCTATTATTCATTAGCTTCTGCTGCCAGACTTCTGCAAACCAAAAGAATAAACTTTAAGAAGCTGATAGTATAAGACTTTGGCAATTTTTTTAAATTGCTGTATTTCTTTGATATCAGCCAACGGGTAGCAATAGAAAATTAGTAAGGCTGAAAGATACAGGCGTATTCCTTACATAATGAGCAATGAAATAGCCACTTGGAAGGGTTGGTGTTTAAAAAAAAAAAAAAAAAAAAAAAAAAAAAAAAAAGGTCAGGAACATGTTTCCAAGGAAGCAGTCATGACTTAAAATACCATTACCAGTCCAAATGTTTTCCTTAGTTGTTGAGTGGCATTTAATGTATTGAGCAAAGTTTTTGTTTGCTGAGAGAATCTTTCCAAATGTGTGAATAAGAATATAGACAAGAAAGAATTAGGTGTTCCTGGAAAATGGAAAGATGGTGATAAATTGTATTCTTCAGTGCTAGACTTAGCAGAGTAATGATACAGGGGAAAAGGACCATGGACATTCTGAGTATTTCTTTTTCATGAACTCCTCCACT
>NW_024082919.1:46450-65767 GCF_003009895.1 Hyaena hyaena
ATATATATATAATATATATTTCTATATATCTGAAACAGCTGAAGGCAGAAACAGTTTGAGGAAAAATGTTGGGAGACCTGGCCTGCCAGATACCAAGATTTGTCTACTGCAACTTTAGAAGACCATGTAGTATTGGGGCACCTGGGTGGCTCAGTCAGTTAAGCGGCTGACTTCAGCTCAGGTCATGATCTCACGGTCCATGGGTTCGAGCCCTGCGTTGGTTCTGTGCTGACAGCTCCGAGCCTGGAGCCTGTTTTGGATTCTGTGTCTCCTCTCTCTCTGCCCCTCCCCAACTCGTGCTCTGTCTCTCTCTGTCTCAAAAATAAATAAACGTTTAAAAAATTAAAAAAAGACCATGTAGTATTGGTCTTATGATTTTTTTATAGTATCTTTTGATGTTAGATAATCAATGGGGTTGAGTAAAACAATGAATTGACAGGTATGCATATGGAAATTTGATAAATAACAAATGATATTCCAAAGACATATATATATCACACAGAAGAATCAACATAGGACCCTATCAATGTAAAATTGTTAGGAGGCAATTAATAAGTGAAAGAGTTTATTTGGGACCAAAGTATTGGAATTTGGGATACACTTATTTGGGTGGCATCCATATAGTGTTCCACTAGGGAGCAAAAGTCAGAGCTTTTCAAAGACCAAAGTAGATACTTGTTGACAAAAGTTGTTTGTAAAGAATTTTGAGTGGTAATAGTGGAAGAAAACTAATCTTGGCTAAACTTGGTTGGTAAAACTACAACTAAGCAAAAGTTGGTTACTGTACGAAGTTGCAGGTGTTTTTGCAGAATCCTTGGAGTATTTTGTGGTTTGGCTTAGTTTAAAAACTCATGACTCCATCCTGTGAGAATATGCAGAAGGCCTTTCTCCTTGATGGCCTCCTGACTCTGTTAAAACCACTTGACATAAGTGACTTTATTTTACTTCGCCTTTCACAATCTAAACTTGGAAAGCAGAATTTAGATTAAAACAAACCACTTGATGACTTTAGGGAAGAGTTTCTTAACATAAAAAAGAAAGGTAATTCAGAGGGGGAAATGTTGGATAACTTTATATTAAAAGTACAGGCTGCTCTTTACTGAAAGATATTACAAAGAAAATCAAAAGATAAGCCACAAACTGAGAGATAGGTGATGCATATAATTTGTAAGAGATTAGTATTCAGAGTATATAAAGATCTCTTAGATGTGACTGTAGGCCCCTGACTTCCCTTTTCTTAGAGCATTTAACTAGCATTTTAATGGTAAATTCTTCCTGTGTGCCTTTTAGACCTAAATATTTTTAAAAACATTTTGTGTCAGTTTTATAAACTAAAGATGTCTTTCTCAAGGACCCGGGATCTATCACTCGGAAATGTAATCAAGGGAGATAGCACCTGCCCCCATCTCCCCTGTGGAAACACAGGTGGCCTAGTCCAAGAAACAGTTGCAAACTGAGGAATAACAGAATGTGCTAGATAAAACCCATTGATAGATCTCCTAAGGACGTCCAGTACTCTTCTTCTAGCTCACGTCGGCATTGAAAAATCCTGTGTTTTATTTCAGTAGATTGGAGTTCAGGTTGCACTTTGGTCTCTATTGCAACAGTCTTGATTAAAGGCTCAGCTTTCTAGGTTTGCGCAACTTTTGCTTTGAGAGCTCTAATCAGCAAAATACAAAATTAAAAGGACACATACATAAGCCATTTCACAGCCACTAGAATGTCTGTTAGAATGGAGAGCAATAGGGGCTCTTGGGCAATCTTTGTGTAAATATAAATTAGCACAGTTCTCTTGGGATACAATTTGGCAGTCTTAATAAAAATGACAGTGTGTCTCTACTCTAATCTGGCAGCTCTATTTCTACATGTTTACCTGAAGAAAAACTCTACTTTAGGAGACAAGGAGGTATGTAGAATAATAATACTTAAAGCAGCTATGTTTGGAATAAATAGCTGGAGATAAACCTGATTATCAGTGGAAGAATGAATACAAAGTTACATATAACTGTAAAATAGAATATTACAGAATAGTGCATAAAAGTCACAAATACATAGTTGAACCCAGAAATGAAATTGGAGAAGAATATATACAACATCACATGAATATAGAAGTTAAGAACTTAACAACTTACATTGCATAGAGATGTAGACATAGTACCATGCACTTCTGTATTTGAGAGAGAGAAAGAGACAGAATGAACAGGGAAGGGTCAGAGAGCGAGAGGGAGATACAGAATCTGAAGCAGGCTCCAGCCTCTGAGCTGGCTGTCAGCACAGATCCTGACGTGGGGCTCGAACCCACGAACCATGAGATTATGACTTGAGCTGAAGTCAGATGCTTAACCGACTGAGCCACCCAGGTGCCCAAAATTTCTTACCTTTAAGTGATATTTTTAGATAAAGATGGGAGGGGAGAGGGTGATGAGGAACACAATCAATTCTGTACAAGATGACTGTTTGCTTTTGAGCTGTATAATAGAAGCACAGAAGATAATATATTCTTCATATATTTAATGTCTAAAGCTTCATAATAAACAGTAAAAAGTAATTTTTGGAATGAGTTTAGTGCCTGTTCATTGTGGCAATATCCAGGTATCACTTGAACTTTTTGCTGTATCCTTGAGGTAAAGAACAGCAGCCAAGGTTGAGCTGGTGATTGGCTATAACTCCACTCACACTCCTGCCTCTGGAGCATGCTGTGATCTCGGAGTCATTAAAGTACTTTCCAGACATACAAGCTTCTTTCAGGAAGAAGGGGAAATGCAAATACTTGGCACACAAGTCTTGGGAAAAACATTTGGTGCTGTGAGCCTGTTAGGTGTCTTTTAGCTCCAAAGCAAGATGGTCAGACACCATCACAGTGAAGGTCCCAAAGGGAATATGATTGCAATGAGAAGGGATACAGAGGTCTTAGATTGGAGATCGTATCCTTGTATTATTTCTATGCTGCATTATCCATCTTCACCTGGTCTGAGGAACTACTTTTCTTATAAATTAAGAAGGTTTTGTAACACAGATGGACTTTGACATAACTTCTAATGAAGTCTCAGACCACAAGGGCCACTTGAGGAAAAGCCCCTGATTGGAGACTGGGGGGTGGCGGTATCAGGAAATGTCAGTGTTGTTTTCTATTCACTGGTGAAAAAAAAGGGGGCGTAGGAAGCATACCATGGAGAGAGATTAGGGATGACGAGTGAGGTATGGCATCATTATCTAGTCAGTAAACCTATCAGAAAATGCTTTCAGATATGTAAGATCTTAAAATAAGGATCCTCACTTCAGGATAGCTATATAAGTTACAAGGAAAAAGAAGCAGTATCTTCTGAGTGCTCTGTAGATGTTGTTACTTCTATTTTCTTTTAAAATTCTCTTATAAAGTGCCTTTGGATTATCTAGAGAAATGTAAGAGTAGTTTTTCTAAGTCCTCCTTCATCTACTCAATATTCAACTGACTTGATCAAAAAAGCAAATACTAAATTGAAATGAGATAGGCAACTTAGTATGGAGTTCTGTGGATATAGTAGGCAAATGTTAAAGCTGTGCTGATAATTTGAGAGATGGTCCCATGGTAGAAGAGTGATATATGGATGGTAATGGGTCCTGTTGCATTGTACCTGAGGTATTGTCACAGGAGAAGTTACCGGAATAGGTTTATTTTCAGAGATCATCTGAGCCAGCTCTGCCTCACTGATAGAATAACTAAAATTAAAATCATGTGATTAGGGGCTTGGAACTATCCGTTTCCTCCCCTGACCTCCAGGAAGACGAGAGGGCTAGAGGTTGCATTAATTACCAATGGCCAGTGATTTAGTCAGTCATAGTAGTGTAATGAAGCCTCCCTAAAATGCCCAAAGGACAGTTTGGAGAACGTTGTTGGTGAAACCATGGATATTTAAGAGTACAGTGCTTCCAGAGAGCCCAAAATCTCAACATCCTTTCCCACATACCTTGTCCTATGTATCTCTTCCATCTGACTATCTCTGAGTTTAAATCCCTTTTATGATAAAGTAGTGATCTAGTAAGTAAAACATTGAGTTCTGTAATCCACCCTGGAAAATGAACCTAAAGAGTGGGTGGTGGTAATGTCTGATTTAGTTGGTCAGAAGAACGGGTAATAACCTGGACTTGAGACGGTGTCTGTATTACAAGGAAGGGATCAGGGAAATCTCCAACATGTCGCCTATAGAACTTGTTCATTTTGCATAACTGAAACCTTATACCCATTGTTCAGTAGCTCCCCCTTTTCCTCCCTCTAACTCCTGGTAACCAGCATTCTATACTTGTGGTGGTTTGACTAGTATAGATAATACACATCAGTGTAATGATATAATATTTGTTCTTCTATAACTGGATTATCTTACTTAGCACTTAAAGTCCTAAAGTACATTATGTTAAATTTCTGGAAAAAAAATCTTATTGTATGGGTATAAGCATACATAAACCAGAAATAGGATTCTGGTGTGACCGGAAATACTCAGGATAAAGAGAAAAAGACAAGGTACTGAAAAATATGGGGAATGTTATTGTTTCAGTTTTTTTTTAAAGCCTCTAATAAATCTTAATAGGTAAATACTTGAGCAAGGAGAAAGTGTGAAAGGACACATTAGATTGTTACTGTTGGGTACTTCAAAATGTGGATTAGATCAGGGGAGAAGAGAATGAGAATTTTATTTGGTCTTGATGATGTTTCAATGGTTGTAATACTGACATGGTAAGAATTAGAAAGTAAAAGTATGACAAATGTTAATTGATATAATGGGTAAAAGCTGTTGGCACTCTGCTTCATAGATTGTTTGTCTACATTCTGTTCTCTGTTCTTTAAGGGGGGTTGAGCCCTGCCTTAGGCTCTGTGCTGACAGCTAGCTCAGAACCTGGAGACTGTTTTTGGATTCTGTGTCTCCCTCTCTGTCTTACCCTCCCCTGATCATGCTGTCTCTATCTCTCTCCCAAAAATAAATAAAATATTTTTAAAAATTAAAAAAAAGAATAACTGCTAAGGCTTTTGCTATATTATCTGTACATGAAAAGCATGAGAAGACTATAAATGTTGTGATTCTTAAACAATGTGCAAGCAGGCTGAATCCCTTATCTTGATATAAATATTAAATACATTAAACTAAAAATGATCTGGCTCCTAGAATTGTCATTTTTGAAAGTTAATTTTCAAAGAGAGAATGTGCATGCTGGAGTGATCAGGGTAGGGGCAGAGAGAGGGGGAGACAGAATCCCAAGCATGCTCCATGCTGTTAGTGCAGAGCCTGAAGCAGGGCTCGAACCCTCAAACCTGTTAGATCATGACCTGACCTGAAATAAAGTCAGACACTTAACTTAGCCACCTGGGTGCCCCAATGTCATTTCTGAAGGAATTAGAATTCAGATACATTTTGGCTGTTGCGGGGAAAAGTAATTCTAATAATCAGTATAGGCATATTTTTTAATAAAAAGAATTTTGATTTCTTGTATTTAATATTAAATCATCTGAGTCTCAGTTCTAGTTTTTAGGTATCAATATAAGGTTGCACATATTTTGGAGAGACTTGATTTGAGACCTAGAGCTACTGCTTTAAAGTGATGTAATGTTGGGTAAGTCACTTGTGTTCCCTAAACTTAGTTTTCCACTAAGTTTAGCACTCTGCTTCATAGATTGTTTGCCTATATTATGTTCACTGTCCTTTAAAATTTCCTGCTCCTTACTTGTATCTTTCCATTCTCTACCAGAGCTCTACAAACTTGAGAGGAATGTAAAGGTAGCTCTAGGTTATATGGGGATTAGGGGTCCTTAAACAGCCCTTCTGAAGTTTGAGGTTTGATTCTTGGTTATGGTATGTATGTATATATTGTCAGTTCAAGAATCCACTCTGCAAATAATTGTGTGAGGACTATATCCCACATGCTCTAAGCCTGAGAGTACCATAGGGGAATAAACTAGCCCCACTTCCCCTTTATGGAAGTTACATTCTGGTGGATGTACTAGAAAGGACAGGAGTAGTTTCAGAGACCTTCAAGTTACCGTCTAAAAAGGAACCTGGGCTAGCAACTTGGAAGTTCTGAAAATAAAACAAAATCATTTAGCAGAGGCCTTTATGCTAAGAAAGAATAAATTGCCCCAAATGAAGAACTTTTCTCCTATTAACTGAGAATGAACCAGAAGCCCCACTTAATCATACCAAGGAGTTAAGTGCTTGGGTTTAATTGGGTGAGAATGAGGCGTTCTAACATTGGCAATAAATGGCAACCATCATTAGTCAACTTCAGCACTTAATAGCAGCTTGAAACATCATGAACTATGCAAATGGGGTTTCTGCTTCAGCTGAGCAATAGGCAGTAGAGCATATGTGGGCTCTTTGGGACTCTCAGAACTTGCAAAGGAAGTCAGTTACTTTACAAAATCTCCCCCTTGTTTGCAAATGTGTTTCATAGCAAGAACTTCTTCCAGCACCATGTTAGAACTTCTGCTTCAGCAGATGTCTAAAGTCCTAGTATAAATTGGTCCCCCAGTCAATGAGTCTATTAAAGGTCTCTGTGGTCACACATAATAGTAATCTCCAAATTACTAGAAACATTTGAGGGAAATCTGGTACAATATGCAAATTTGTAACATGGGGAGATGTTAATCTCAAATATCTGAAGTTATCCCACTATCTCAGAGGACTTGAGAAAATAGTCATTTGGGAAAATAAGCAAAACGGTAGCCCAGGGAAAGGAGATTTGAGTGTAAGTTGGTCCTATGTAGTATATTTAAGAAGGCAGGATGGGAATCCCATCTGCTTTGTGTAAGAAAACCATTCAGAAAGTATGGAAGCTAGCTGCTCAGATAATATGACTTAAAAATCATTATAGCTTTGATTTAAATATTTCCCACTGTTTGTTTCCTTTTTGATCTTTAGAAGTTCTGGATTGAAAAGAGAAAAATCTGTCAGGAAAAACAGTGAAAGATGTTGAAATGTACAAAGAAAGATTAGTGGGTGTCTTGCCTAGCTCATTCATCTGAGTTATTGTTGACTTTTGTTGTTTTGACTTATTTTACAACTCAAGTTGTAACAAACTGATCATACTGCAAATAATCCTTGTCCATAGAATTGCAGATTTTGTCCAGTGAGATGTAATTATTTTTTCGTTGTGGATAGCCCATTTTGTATTATTTACAAATTTATTTATTTACAGATTTGTTTGCTCCTTGGAGTTTCCTTTGGATTTATTACATCTTATCATTTCCCTCAATACATGTTTTAATTTTAATTTCAGTTTAGTTAACATACAGTGTTACATTTAGTTTCCAGTGTACAACATTTCCATATATTACTCAGTGCTCATCAAGGTAAGTGTACTCTTAATCCCCTTGATCTATTTCACCCACACCTCTCCACTATCTGCCTATATTCTCTGGTAACCATCAGTTCTCTAGTTAAGAGTCTATTGTTGGTTTCTCTCCTTTTCCTTTGTTTTGTTCCTTAAATTTCACATAGGAGTGAAATCATATAGTATTTGTTTTTCTTGGACTGGCTCATTTCACTTAGCTTTATACTGTCTAGAGCTATTTAAATTGTTGATAATGGCAAGATTTCATTATTTGTGGCTAAATAGTATTCCTGTGTGTGTGTGTGTGTGTGTGTGTGTGTGTGAGATCTTCATTATGTATTCATCTATGAAGGGACACTTGAGCTCCTTACATAATTTGGCTATTCTAAATAATGCTGCAGTAAACATAAGGGTGTATATATCTCTTCAAATTAGTGTTTTCATTTTCTTGGGGTAAATATCCAGCAATGCAATTACAGAATCACAGGGTAGTTCTATTATTTTTTTGAAGAACCTCTATACTATCTTTCACATTCACTTCACCAGTTTGCATTCCCACCAGTAGTTCAGGGGGGTTCCTTTTTCTTCACATCCTTGATGACACTTGGTGTTTCTGTAGTTTTAAACGTAGCTGTTCAGTAGGTGTGAGTGATGCTGCATGGCGGTTCTGATTTGCATTTCTCTGATGAGTGATGTTGAATATGTTTTCATGTGTCTGTTGTCCATCTGCATGTTTTCTTTAGAAAAATGCCCATTTATGTCCTCTGCCCATTTTTAATTGAATTAATGGTTTCCTCTGGTATTGAGTTGTAGAGGTTACTTATTTTGGTTATTAACCCCTTATTGGATAAATCACTTGAAAATATTCAGCAGGCTCCCTATTCACTTTATTGTTGACTTCCTTGACTGTGCAAAAGTATTTCATTTTGGTGTAGTCCCAATATTTAGTTTTTGCTTTAGTTTCCCATGCCTGTGGTGACCTAGCCATAAATACATTGTTAAGGCCAATGTCCAATGATGTAATTTTATGGTCATTATTTTGCCAAATCACTTAGCCAACATATACTCTGGGAAAAGGAATTTTGAGAAATCCTGCTTCAGAGAGAATTTCTGTGGGAGTGCTAAACAAAACTTGGTTGTGGAGGAGAAGTTAGAGAAAATAAAAAATGGAAAAATAAAGGAAAGGAAAGATGAAGGAGCTAAAATAAACATTACCTTTTGGAATTTGTGTAGGATTAACCTTGATCAGTGACTGGTCCCAAATGATATGCCCAGCTCTTTGACACTATTATGGTCAGAAAAATGTGTGCCCTTTAGCACATATGTTAGTACAAGAACTATAACCGTGCCTAGTCTCACGATGTCTTTTTCTAGTGCTTTCAGGAGCACTGAAGCCATGCCCAAAGTTTAGATTAATTTAGGACCGACCTCTGGAAAGCTTACAACCAACAATTAGGCAGGTATAGGTACTTGGAAGTGTGAGGAAGTTTGGTGTGTGGTGGTTTGCAAGCTGACTGCCTTTCACAGAAGGTTGGGAGAGACCAAAGAAAGATGCAGACTACCCAGATTGGTAGGTGGCAGGCTTAATAAGCAAGAGAACCTAATTAGGAGGTTTTTCTTTGGCAGCTACAAGATGAATAGATCTTCCCACCCACCTACCATAATCTTAAAAGTTTATGTAGAGGCCCTAACTGGGTTTAGTTATTTACAGTCCAGATGGTTTCCACAATACCTTACTCTTTCAAAGCTATGTCTTGGAACAGCTCCTATTGGAGGAAGTGTAGGCAGAATGGATATTCCAAGGGCAGGGGAAAGGGTCAGGAGACAGTAGTTGTCTGGGGTCAAGCTCTTGGGGAAACTAGCAGTCCTGTCCTTTCAATTCTCTCATTGTGCCATGGCCATCCTCTAATGGGTGGTGCTACCTTCGATTTACTTACAGAATTGATGATTCAAAGTTGAATTGTCTATGTACAGCAAATAAGCCAGTTGCAATTACTTGCAATATTAATCTCAAGCAGTTTATTGCACACAGATACACAGGAGCACAAACAGAAAATAGTAGAAAAAGAAGAGGGGGGTAATAACATTTATGGCAGTGTGTCACAGTTCAGCAGTCCAGGAGACCAGCTGCTGTCATTTACCTGGATTGATCTGAGGTCGGATGTTAAATGATTGTACAGCTGGGTTTAGCTCTTCAGATGGGCAGAGCCTCCAGCTGCAGGTGCCAGTCAGAACGAAATCTTGCAGCAAGTTGGGAAACGCTGTAAGATGATTCACTGAAATCCATCTCAATATGTTTTTTGTCCATTAAGAGGGTGGAGGTCAGTTCTTATACTCTCCAGGCTTGTGTCTAAACTTAAGCAAGATCAGATGGACTATCTATTATTCCTGGGTAGTTCTAAATACATTGGGGTGTGGGGTGTAAAACATCTCTTCCTTGACAGCTGATCTCTTTTCATAACTGTTAAAACATCTGTTACAAAGGCTCATGTGTCTCTTAACCTAAGGGACTCCATTTTGTGGAACAACCATTTTAAGGTGAGTCAATAAAATTTAGAGCACAACACTCCTCCTACAGTGTGGTTGGTGAAAAGGAATAGCTGTGTCTTCTCTCAGTTTCTTGAGTATCTGGAAGGTTCCCAGTTTTATTGGGTCCTCATACATTGTCAGTTGGATTGTGTACCTACAATTGTGGGGGTTGTGATGGAGGCTAGGGAATCAAAGGACACCAGCTCAGGGAATACTATTTTCATGAGCACCTAAAGGGGCTTCTCTAGGCTCTGATTTCATGGTCCTGCTATGAATCTTTAATAGGAGTCAAGGCCTCCTGCAGATTTCCTGACCCAAAACCAATTGTACCTGAAAGACGTCTCAGCTTGCTAATACTTTCCTATGGCCCTGGATTTGGCCAAGAACCAAGAAATGTAACTGGATAGCTATAAAGTCATTTTCATTTGCTGATATTTTTTTTCTGGTTTAGAACCAGAAATGTATTGTGTGATAAATTCAATTCTCGTCTACAATTCATTGTTCATGTGAATGGAGGTTTGTGCACCACCATTGAATACTTCTACTATGTACAATATTGAATTATCTCTACAAAAGATAATTGCATAGCAGTGATTAGTGCTGGAACCTTAGCAGAAGTCACCTGGAGAATTAGTGGATTTCATTAATCTCTGGGCATCAACACAGAAAGCTGATACATTGAGCCCCTGCGTGGGAGCCTGTAGATGCAGCTCTAGCAGCTGCAGAGTTGTTGAGAACCTGATTTGGGTAGTGCTTGAAGAATTACCCTCCCTTTGTCCCAGCTACTAGGTTTCCCCTTTAAATTCAGGGGGACCCTTCATCTAGGATCTTAGTATAGAATCTTAGAGAAAGGATAAAATTTTGGGCTCTGATTTTTCTGAGAGTCATTTTCTTGGAAAAACTTTCAAATAATAAGTGTAATATAAGATGTGCTAGCTATTATTCATGTTTACTTAAAATATTCTGGAGGGGTGCTCTGGGTAAAACATTTGGTTAAATACCTGATTTAGGCTCAGGTGGTGATATCATGATTTGTGCTGATGGCCGGGAACCTGCTTGGGATTCTCTATCTCTCCTTCTCTGTTCCTCCCGTGCTTGTGTATGTGTGCCTTCTCTCAGAATAAATAAATTAAAACATTCAAAGTTAAAAACAAATTCTGGAAAATACTGAAAAAAATCACCGATTAATCCTATTATGCAGAAGTAACTGGTAAAAATATTGTATGTTATTCTATTCTTTGCCATATGCACACATGCATTTTATATATGTATTTCTTAATTATAACTGTATAGTATATTGAATTTTTGCATACTTCTTTTTTCATGGGAACTGTCATGAGAATTTCACCAGGATAGTAGCTATTGTTCAGAAGTACATTTTATGCTGAGTAATATTTAACTTTATGACAACAATTCATTATGTTGTTTATAAATCTTTGCTTGCATAAATGATAATCCAATTAACACTCTTAAATAGGGCTTTGATTAAATCTCTGATTGCCTTAGGATAAATACTTCATGTGGAATTACTATATCAAAGCTCAAGAGTCTGTTTCATCCTCTTATAAGGTTGGGCCAAATTCTACTCTCAACAGCACTGTATGAAACCGCTTATTTCACTGATACGAACTTTATTATAACCTGGCTGTACAAATATGAGATCAGTATTAAAAGAACTTCATGCAGGAAGGCAGAGAGGGCTTTGATGAGTTGATTGTCCCTTTTCTCCCTGATATGATTCCAGCCCCTGGAAGGAAACATAAATATCCTGCTCTTATTTGTAGAATGTCCCCTGGTGAAGTGCCAACTGATTCTGGAAGGCATCTGGCAAATGGGAGGCTCTGGGCTCAGGGACACACTCCCTGTGGATGCCTAAATCTGCTAACTCTCTGGCCAGACCCCAGGGATTTGGATCAGCACCAGTCTGTCCCTGTACTCCTGCTTCAGTGTGGCTGAGGCCAGCTTCCCATTGGCAGCTGTTCTGGTATTCGCTGGGTTTTAGATCATCACCTTCATACTCGGTGAGGTGTGCTGAGTCTTTAGAAAGGCAGGAAGGGTGAAGAACTCACACTCAAAGAGCAGAATTAGCCAGTGAATTTAAAAGGGTCAGGGATGATGGGCCCATGTGGTTTTCTGTGTCTCCTTTATACTAGTTTTTAGATGTGAAACTTGGGTTATACATTTGTCACATCCACTTTGATTCTGATGCTTTTGAGAGTGAAATTCCATAACTTGCTGCTATATGCATTCAAGGATTGGTAATTGGTGTCACTACTACATTATATTTATTTGGTGCAAATGCCTAAGTAAGCATAAAACCTGGTACAATACTAAGCAGTTAGCAGAAAAACATGAGAATCTTGTTCGGCACATTTGATAAAATGTGTTTTTCTGCATTATTAGGATTTTTTTTATAGGTCACTGTTTTGACAAGCTACTGGTACATGATAATTTGCCAGCAAAGTTTACCTTATAATTGAAATGTTCCATACAGAGAATTTTTAAAAATGTGTATATGTATGCATCTTTTTAAATAAAAGTTGTAGCCTCCATTTCTTTAATTTTCTGAGTCACAAGATTAATTTTATGTTCATTTAGGAGGCTTACTTGATTTTGTGCAAATACAGGTATAATTTATTGGTAATTTAGCAAATGATCAATGGAAAATGCTGTATATTTTGTAAATTTGTTAAAATCAAAATTATTCCCAAAGACAACAATAGCTTTTGTTTCTCTCCTTCTTCCCTTCATCACTGTCTTTCAATCATTTCTCCACTTTGTACCCGCAACAAAATCATGATTTTTGATATATTTAGTATAAACTAAAGAGGACAAAACAGGTCTGTTCTTTTTTTCTCTTAAAGATACTTCAAAGACATTTTCGTAATGAAATTGGAAGTAAAAACTGAAACTTTATTTTTTTGGCTCTGACATAATTGAATTGCTAGTTTCTAACAACTTGAAAAATCAGGGATAAAGAATAGTGCATAAGCAAATAAAGTACCAAAGAATATTTGAGGGGCTGTATGAATTACCTACAGATTCTTATTTTATTGGGACAACCAGGTCCTATTTGGAGAATTTTCACATATAAGATAAAAGGCTGATTTTATTGTGTGTGTTCTTCGTCTTCTTGTTCTATTTTTTTTTTTATACTGCACAAAACCAATGCCACAGATTGGTTTGACTCTCCTGAATTCTGTATGAAGGACTTTGAGTATTTGCATGATGAAGTTGAAATGCTATGCTTTTGAGTGTCTTCAGTGTCTTGGGGCTGTCATTAGCAATATTAGTTTTAGACATTTAAAACTTAGAGCATTCTGCAGTTGTTCTGGGATGGAAATGCACTGTATACATAGTGACATTTGTTTGAAAACCTTTACAGTTTTAAATACAAATGTTAAGTATAGTTAGAAAAAGATTTAAAAAGACACTTACTCTTCATTTAACACACAAATACCAGTTACTCAAAAGCTTGCAGCAGGTTTAGACAAGTCCTTAATATCTCAAAGGACCTCTCTGAAACAGAAGCTTTATAGATGGGCTTTATGTGACAGGATCTAGAAATTGATTTTTTTTCCCTCTGTAATCCAGACCTAGCAGAGAGAAAATCATGGATCAATTTAGGAGAAGTAATTTTACAGAAAAGCTGGACCTTTTATCAAATAATTACAGGTACATAAATCCACTCTAGTATATGTTTTCCTGATATAAACATGACTTGCACAGAAGGGAGTTGAATTCCTCAGAGACACATGAGAATATTTTATTCCCTATAATTTTGGTTTTAAAAAACAATTATCACTGTTCATTATGTAGCTGTTTTTTTAAAGTTGTACATTATGAAGACCGATTATAAGACCTCTTTTTTTTTTTTTTTTTTTTAATGAGTGAGAGAGAAAAAGAACAAGCAGGGAAGATGCAGAGGGAGAGGGAGAATCCCCAGCAGATTCTGCCCTGTCAGCAATGAGCCCAATGTGGGGCTCAAACCCACAAACCCAGAAATCATGCCCTGAGCCGAAATCAAGAGTTGGGTGCTTAACCAACCAAGGCACCCAAATGCACCTATAAGACCTTTCAATACATGATGTAAAGTTGATGAGTTACCAATGGTGGTTAATGAAAGTCTATGACAACCTATCCTTAAGTAACTATGGAGAAGCAATTAGTTGAAGGAAACAATTGGAATATGAAGTACTGGGACCCACATTCGAGTGCTAAGATAGATGTTGGCTTTACAAGTTCCCTGAGTGAGTCTGCTAATGAGCAATATTTAAAAACATTTGCCTTCTGTACCTGGCCATCACCTTTCTTTTTTTCTCCCACCAGTCAGAGGATGGAAAAATGTGGGTGCTTCTTAGAACTTAGGACGTGAGGAAACAAAACACATAACTTCAAAATGTTTAGAAAATCAAACTAGGGCCTTTCCTAACAACATCTAAGAAAAAGTTAAGAAAAACTGATAAGAATTAGGGATAAATTGTTGAGAGGGTTTTTTTTTTTTTTTTTTTCAAATACAGCAAGGGCTTAATGTTTTGCATTTTTCTATGAGGGTGTCTGCAAAATACCGATTAAAGTACTGGGAATAAATTCCATTTACATTTGGAGAAAGAAATATTTTAAGTGTGCAATAATTGTGCTCATTAAAAGTAAGAAATGTATAAAAATATATTCAGATTTTCATATTTTAATGTTACATGTCTATTAGCTTTGGCAAGATTATGAAGATTCATGCCAGTTGGTCAGTTAATCACACCTAATTTAAGACAAAACAAAGGCCATATCTTAGGTAATTATTAAGAGGACATCCCACCCTTCTGGTAGTGCCACCTTCCTTCCTTTGAGGAACTGTTCAGTCCTTTTCCAATTGTTCCACTACCTAAGCTGTACCTTCCTCCCCTTAGACCATGAATTCTTAGAATGCGACCTCAGAGCAGTAAGCCACCATGCTATCTGAGGAAAGGAGACTAGGGCGTAGAGAAGCTAAAGGGAGATGGAGAGCTCTATTTGAGTCTTTGGATCCAACAGATCTTGAAGCCAACATTACTTGTGTCCTTTAGACTTGAATAGATAAACTATTATGTTTAAGTTACAGGTTACATCTTTACAAAGAGAATTCTGATTAATACCTAGTGATCACTTACTCAATTTGCATAATAAGCACTTGAGAAGAAATATCAACCTTGAATTAGAACAAGCTGTTGGTAAAGTTTGTGGCAAAAGTATAATTTCACATGGAAACTTTCAGTGCTGGAGGAGGGAACAAGTGCTATTTCAGACCAACTCCGTTCTTTCTATGAACTCTTTGTTGTGCGCAGACAAGTTTTGGGAAATGTGATCTGACAAATGGACATTTGAATCCATGCAATAAATGAGTTCTATTTTAAGTGACTGGCTGGATAAGAAAAAGGAACAGAAGAGCAATAACTAACATATGTGCTTTCAAGTGGATAAGAACTGTTTTTTTTTTTTTTTAAAGTTTATTTTTGAGATAGAGAGAGTGAGCAGGGGAGGGGCAAAGATAAAGACACAGAATCTGAAGCAGGCTCCAGGCTCTGAGCTGTCAGCACAGAGGCTGACACGGGGCTTGAACTCAGAAACCATAAGAACATGCCCTGAAGTGATACCGGACACTCAAATGACTAAGCCACCCATGTACTTCAAGAACTGTTGAAGGAAATAGACCAGTTGTTTTCAACCTCTTGATCTTGATTTGCTTCATTAATGGCTTAAACAACAGGTTGGGACATGTTAACCTCACCTCATTGTCTTCTTGTAAAAAAGAATTTTTGTATGGCTAATGTTCAGAAAAAAATTTAACTAAAGGAAGGAGATAGATTAATGGTAGAAGGTAGGGTTTTCAACAATAGTAATTAATACCTGAGAGCTATTTCCAATGTCTTATCAGATGAACTTTTAAATTAATCTTTGCCTCGCACAGAACCAGCCTAGCAACTCTGCACTTACCCACTCATCCATTCACCAGGCTTGCCCACTAATGGACTTCTCTTTGCACCTATGATGAACAGGCTTGTATTTGACAATCCAGGGTAGCCAACTGTCCTGAAATCCTTGCCTGACACCAACCTGAAGAACTTCTTGTCTGCTGTCTGTACTCATGTCTATTTAACAAACCTGTTCTTGCTGCCTTTGTTAGAAGGCTAGCTTGATGAGCTCTCTTATGGGGGTTACTTACCAGGCTCCTGGCCTGAGGATGCCAGCCTATGTGGGTAGTAATGACAGAAATTGGCTGGAGGGAATTGAGTTTGTCATATATGCAGTAGGATTTAGAAATGCTCAGTAGACTTGGTAATATGATGGAGTGTTTGGTGGGCAGTGACCTTGAACATCAGGGAAATTGTGTGGGTAGAGTCTGCCCTAAGGGTAGAGGTGTTGGCTGACAGAGAAACTGAATTAGACATTCAAGTCTGGCTAGTGTGTAACAAGGGGAGGGCCATTGAGCAGCTGGTGCAGAGCATGAAGGAAGCCAGCTAGTAGAAACAGGGAGGTTAGGCAGAGGTAGGTTGTGTGGGTGGTTAGTGTCATTTAACCTATCAACTAATCTCTTGAATATTAAAAAGCAATAGTGTGAAGTAATGAGTGAAGATTTTCCCATTGTGTGGCAGTAATTGAGCGATTTTGTTGCCAACCTTTCTATGATATATTAGTATTTGACATATTTGGATCACACATTCAGTAGGATAGATAGTATTAAGCAAACCTCTTAAATCTTTTAATTCTAAAACTGTTTTTGGTCTCTGTGGTAAAATACTGTTGACTTCTCTGGCATAACTTGTGACATTTTCCGGCCAAAATGTATTAGTAAGAAACTGCTTTCTGAGAGCTGTGAAAACTTTTGTGGTGCTACATAGAATAAGCTGGTAGATACACTCCACTTGAGGGTGACTGATACAGCACAGAGAACACATAGAATACAGTATTTCTCAAAGTGTAGGCTTCCAACTTCCTGCATTAAAATCGCTGTTATATTTCTAAAAATACACCGGTATGTTTCTGGGCTACAATCCAGATAAGGCTATATATAGAGATGGGAATTTTTCTTAATAATATCTATAGATAAATCTAACATTATAGTTTGAGACTCTTTAATCTGGAAAATAGATCCATTATCAATAAGAGTATTCAAATAATACATGTTACCATTCTTGTTGATGCTTCCTGCTGTAAAAAACCTAGAATAAGAATAGTTTAATTTCTAACTTAGGGGTATGTAAACTTGGAATGACTTCTTACATTAAGATGTGCTTCCCAAACCATCACCTATTTGAGGATTTGTAGGCATAGAATATTTTTAGAATTCCAACGAGCTTGAGCCACTAATTCCGAAGCTAATATATAAAGCTAGTTGAACCTATTTCCCCTATTGGTTAATTCTTGACCTTCTGAATATTCCCCATCTTAAAGTTTATGACACCATGAGGGTTTGCATTTAACCTGTCTTTTCCAAAAAAAATCCCTTCACACAAACTCAGATGGTGCAGGGGGTGGGAACATGGGGATAGGGTCAGTCCCTGCAGGTAGGTGTAATATTTTCTCTTTTGAAATTAGCTCATGTACATGAATGGGCTAACCCTAGCTCCAGACCTATTTTTATTGTGTAAAGCTTATGAAGAACAGAAAAGATATGCATCGACTTTGCTTTTATCTCTCCTCATTTTATTAAAGGATATTTTTCTTTGTTGAGGTATCCTAGGAAAAAGTTTACTCCAGATATTTTACTGGTCTTAGTAATCCACAGGACTATTTGCTTATAAAACCCCTTGGTGACTCTTCACTTAACTTCCTGAATCTTGCTTATTTATAGTATGTGTCCTTAATTATAAATAAAGACAATTTCCAATGTTTATAAGTTGAACCTAAAGGAAAATCCCTGAACAGAATGGCAGAAGCCACCTGTGTGGTACTTGACCTGAGTTTGTCTCAGCCTGTTAAAGTCACTGAGCTTTGCTTAGCCTAATTACATTCCATATCCTTTTTACATGTGTAAACATCTGATCTGGGGTAGAAAGTCTTGGCTTCAGTAAAAGGAAAAACCACAGGACCCATCTTCCCAAGAGCCTAATATCTGTGTTCAGTTTATGATTTGGGTACTTAGATGTCCTCCTCTAAGAAGAACCAGCCTAGCAACTCCTACCCATCAATCAGCAGCTTTTATTTGCTTTGATTTAAACAAGACTTTGTTTAACTTTAATAAAGAAGCTGGTTAAAGGATTTTTTCCCCAGTATATTAATCTGTGAGAGCTCTGCTAGGAGAAAGATCTCTTCCAATGAAGAAGGTATTAGATCTCTTGTTCTTTCTCACCTAAAATAATTCTGCATGGTTTTTCACCTTTAAAGGATTACTTTGAGGGGATGCCTGAGTGGCTCAGTCGGTTAAGTGTCTGACTTAGGCTCAGTTCATGATCTCACAGTCGTGAGTTCAAGCCCTGTGTGAGGCTCTGTGCTGATGGCTCAGAGCCTAGAGCCTACTTTGGATTCTCTGTCTCCCTCTTTCCCTGCATACTCTGCCTCTCTCTTTCTCTGAAAAAAATAAACATTAAAAAAAATTAAGAAGCTTACTTTGTGGGAAAGGAGTATGTATGCCTTGTGTCTACTTAACAGTGGATGCTAATGTCTCTGACACAGAAAGCCATAAGGACAACTTTAAATATAATTCATAGAGTGATTGAATAGAATTCTTTAATTTAAAAAAATGCACAAAATCAACTTCCATAAAAGACTTGTACAAATTCTAAAACATGATTGTGTGCCCATGTAACTTTCTGACTTGGAATATATCACTAATTTCCTGAGGAAGAAGTAAGGAAGGGCTCATAACAAAAGGATCTCAGTGAAATTCTTTCATAAGTGCATTTTTAGAAAATATGGCTATGTTGAATCTTGTCATGAGAATTTGGGGAAGAGATGTAGTAGAGAAGGCTTACCTAATTAGAACCTGTCGTACACTGATCTGTCTCTAAAGTAAACCTGAACCTCTTGATTGACTTTATTAACACAAGGCTTGAAATGGATTATTGTTAGGGGCACCTGGGTGGTTCAGTTGGTTAAGCATCTGACTTCAACTCAGGTCATGATCTCACAGTTCGTGGGTTCGAGCCCCATGTCGGGCTCTGTGCTAACAGCTAGCTCAGAGCCTAGAGCCTGTTGCAGATTCTGTGTCTCCCTCTCTCTGATCCTCCCCGGCTCACACTGTGTCTCTCTCTCAGAAATAAAAAAACATTTTTAAAAAAGAAATGGAGTATTGTTCGTTTTCTTAATTACTTTCTCTTAACATGAAATTCAAGGAGATAATGTCCAGAGTCATGTTCTCTGCTGCTTCTCTCCAGCTCAAATAGAATATTCAGAGCAGAGGCAGTTGCAGGTCTAATTGGATTATGCCACATTCTGAACAAATTTCTCACATTATCTGATGCATCAAGGACTGATAGAATTCTAAGCCTCTTTTTTTTTTTTAATTCTTAAATGTTT
>NW_024082920.1:0-65712 GCF_003009895.1 Hyaena hyaena
GGGCATGATACTAAGCCCATAGGGTTGCTGGGAAGAGTCGTCGAGATGAGGTCCTAGCCAGGTGCTGGCCCAAAGCAGGTTCATTCCCTCATGACCCCTCCCTTCAAATCAGGACACGGGGTTCTACTCCAAGCCCAGAGACCAGTTTTCTGGCTGAACTGGGTCTTGAACTTCACATCTGTGCCAAGGAGAGAAAGGAAAGCTGCGGTGTGGCGAGGAAGACAGCAGTGGCCTGAGGGGCTCTGGAAGGAGGGAGCCCTGGAAGAATCTTTAGACCCTCAGGGTGGCAGAGGTAGAACCCAGATGGGAAGGGCTGTTCCTCCCGCCCATCTGCTCCCAGACCCCTCCTACCGGGGATGGCACTCTAGCCCCTCCCCCAGCTCCCAGCACAGATGGCAGGAAGGAAATGCCAAGGCACGGAGGCAGGGAGGGGCCAGCCAGCCCCCGGAGGCTCGAGCCCTTGCCAAGCTTCCCACAGGAGGAGGAAACAAGGCCCCTCCCTTGCCCATGGCACTGCCCCTCCAGGAGCCACAGCCCACTGATGCCCTGGTGCCTTGCATCCTGTTGTCATGGCAACCAGGACTAGCTGACGTGCCGACAGGCAGACCAAGAGCTGCTGCCACATGAATCACTTGAACTTGATGTGACAGACACAGGCGGGCAGCCTGCACAAGGGCGGGGGGAGGTGGTGCCCCTGTGGGCAAGGGGGGCTCAGGCTGAGGCCCTCCAGCCATGATAGATTTAGGGGCCTCAGAAGCTCATGAAAACCCTAGAGGTCCCTACTGAAGGTGAGGTCCTTGGACCAGCCATGAGCCTCCTCCAAGCCCCCGGCCCCTCATTTTAGAAAATGGGGAGAATGGACTGGGTTGTAAAGATCAGCTAAAACAATCAACATGGGCTTGCTCTGACGATTCAATCCTGACACAAATGATGGCTATGTGGGAGAGTTCAAAGGCTCCGCCCTCTCACAGATGTGGACTTCTGTCCCCAGTCTGCCACTTGCTGGCTTTGTTCCAGTCCCAACTTTCTGTTCCGGAGAATGGGATAGCCCTGCCTCCCTCACTGGCTTCAACTTTTCACTTAGTCATTTAAAAAGTACTTATCAACCCCATGTATGAACCAAGCAGTATGGTAAGTCCTAGGGACACGAGAGGGAACGAGGCAGACGCATTCCCTGCCCTCTGAGCTTCCATTCTGGTGGGAGAGGCTGAGCCAGAACAAGTACACAGACAAACGAAATGTCCAAGGTTGCCATGGGGCTGTGATGACCACAGATGAGGGACTGGGCAGGGAGTAACTGGCCAAGGGCTTATTTGAGGATGGTAATCAGGATGGACTGTCCAAGAAGATGGCATCTCAGCTGAGAATGACCTGGGCTTTAAAAAAAATTTTTTTTTTAATTTTTGGGAGAGCACAAGTGGGGGAGGGGTGGTGGGAGGACAGAGGATCTGAAGCCAGCTCTGTGCTGACAGGTTGACAACAGTGAATCTAATGTGGGGCTTGAACTCACAAACCGTGAGATCATGACCTGAACCGAAGCCGGTTTCTCACTCAACCAGCTGAGCTCCAGGTTACGAGCTCTCAGGACAAGCATCCTCGGGCGGGTCTGCAGGCCAGGAGGAGGAGCCCTGTGGCTACCACAGTGCAAACAGGTATGTGTGACCTGGTGATTTATTCCAAACACAGTGAGCTATGGAAAGCCACAGAGCTTTCCAGAAGCCATGTGGTTTGATTTCCACGCACATGCTGAGACTGCTTTTGCTGCCGTGTGGAGAATGGCCTTCTGGGGCCAGCACAGGTGGATGTGAGTCACAGAGGTCCAGAGCAGAAAGGATGGGGTGAACCCAGAGGTAGCAATGGCAATAAAGAGAAGCGGTCAGATGTGGGATACGTTGGGGAGATAGAATTGCCAGAACTCCTTCATGGTCTAGATATGGGGGGTTATGGGAAGGGCAAGAAAGAAGGGTAACATCTGGGCTTCTGGTCTGAATAAATAGGCGACTGGTGAGGCCAGTTTCTAAGATCCAGAAAACCGATTCATTTGTGAATCATCTATAAAGATGAAGCTTAAGTCCCTCCCTGGGACAGAAGTTATTTCTCCAAGCTGTGTTGCTTCCCCTTTCCCTGTCCCCAGGGGTCTGCCCTGGGCCTTTCTGGGAGAGGTGTTTGGAGAGGGCTGTATGGAAAGAAACCTAAGTCAGAACTCTGCTTTGTAAGTGACAGAAATGCAGCAACTCCAATTCCCAAAAACACAAAGAAGGATTTAGTGGCTTGAAGAATCCAAGGAATTAACCCACAGGAATGGCCCGGAGCAATGGACCTCCTGGTGCATCCATTCCCACTTGAGACCAGCTTCTTCCCCAGGGCAGGAAACACTCCAGCCCTAGTGACTTAAAAAGAGGAATCAACCTTTATTTTTTAATTTTGTTCACTTCAACAGGGCTGGCTTGGCCTAAAATATGAGGAAACATGATAATGAAGTTTATGAAGAGGGAAACGACTACTCCAAAAGCACATATATTTAAAACTTTTTACTATTCTGAAAAGTATTCACATACAAAAGCAATGTCGTTGAAGACAGGACAAATGAAATATGGAAAATACGTAATAGCATCCGTTTTTATATAGCATAACTTCCAAGAAAGACTGATACTCTTTCATTTCCAGCTGCAACACTTGGAGAACTTTAACTGGCTAGGCTTGAATCATGTGCCACACTTGCGCCAAGAAGCTATGGCGGGAGCGGAGTGCGGGGTGTAAAAACATGGCATCGTCGCTATGGGCATAGGGCTTGTGGGGCCGGGAAGGGCTGAGACTCCCAAGGGAAGGGAAAGGTGCTGAACAGAGAACGCTCCCAATATCTCTTCCAAGGTGTGAACGTCAGCTGAATTCCTGACCAGAGACATGGAAAGGAACCATGAGAACAAAGAAGACTTTGCCGAAGTTTGGAAAATTGAGTAGCTGTCATGTGGAGGTCCAGCAGGAGGGGCAGCCAGGGAAAAGCCTGTGGCCCTAAAAGCCATCTACTGAGAGCAGAGGACAAAAAGCATTGTCCCAGGGGCGCCTGGGTGGCTCAGTTGGTTAAACCTCTGACTCTTGGCCTCAGCTCAGGTCATAATCTCGCGGTTTCGTGAGTTCAAGCCCCACGTGGGATTCTCTGTCTCCCTCTCTCTCTGTGCCCTCCTCCACTTTCTCAAAATAAACCTAAAAAAGAAAAAGCATTGTCCTGAGAGAGAAAAGTATTAAGGCAGAGTCTGTCTGCACGTGAGAGAAGCCAGAGAATCAGTGTCCGTGCTTCAGGAGTGGCGGGGGCGGGGAGCTAATAGGCACTGTAATAACCTATAATATCTGGTGAAAGTTTGAGAAAGACCTTTATATCCCCCAGGGACTAGGGTTGCCAAGAAAGGGCCTGCGGTTGGGAGGTGACCTGACAAGCCAGACAGAAGTGGATGGTGGCCAACTGATGTCCCTCAAGCCACTCACAGGCTGTGTGGCCTTCAGTAAATGACGTTTCACATCTCCAAGCCTCGGTTTGCTCAGATTTAAAATGGTGAGTGTGTAAAATGAAACAATGTGTAAATGAGATGCCTCTCTCATGAGGTCCAGCGAAGGTTAGATGAGATAATGCACGTCAAACAGAGGCTACAGCACCTGGCCCGTAGCACGTGCACACTCGATAACGTTTGCACCTATTGCCATCACTGCTGGAGAGGAGGTGTGTGGAAGGGGTAGGTCAAGGACAGTTCCCTTGAGTCCCAATGAGAGACCAGTCTCAAATGCAAAAGGCTTTAATTTGTGGCCAATGACTGCCCCCTGGGTAATGGCAATGAAAGTTCTACTTTCTGATCACTCCTACGTGCTGGGCACTCTGCTAGGCACTTGACCTAACGTTAGCTCATTTTTGTCCACACAGCAATGATTGGAGATAATGTATCAGTTAGCTTTTGCTGCATAATAAAGCATCCCACATTTACGGCTTAAAACAACCACCACTTATTGAGCTCATGATTCTATGGTTCGGAAATTCAGCCAGACTGTTCTTCCGGCCTTGGCTGGCCTTGCTCATGCATCTGCCGCCAGCCGCTCGTCAGTTAAATGGCCCCACTTCTGGGAGTTGCCCGGCTGTCATCTGGGTGATGGGGGTGACAGAGCCGTGTGCATCTCTCCATCCAGCAGGATAGCCCAGGCTTTTTCACACAGCCGTTGGGCAGGGTTCCAAGAGAACAAGTGAACACGTGCAAGGACTCTTGAGGCTTAGGCTCAGCCCCGGCACTGGCACTTCTACCGCATTCTGTTGGCCAGAGTGAGTCTCGGGGCCATCCCAGACTTAAAAGGACCCGCAAAGCTGCAAAGTTATATTGCCACGGGGCAGGCTCCGAGACGAGTGGAGAGTTGTGGCTGCTTCTACAACCCACTGCGATCGGCACCAGTATAACTTCCGTTTTATACATGAGGAAATGGAGACTCGGAGGGGCAAACATATCATATCCGAATTATGCAGCCAGGGGGTGGAAGAGCCAGGATTTGAACTAGAGGTCTCCATACCCGATTGCACTGTGGCATTCAAACTCCGTTCTCTCTGGACCTTGGTCTGGCATGACCCCAACTGGCCCAATCTAACAGGCACCGGGGAGCGTGGCTGAGATAAAGGTGAGGCAACAGCAGGCGAAAGTTGAGTCTGAGACAGGTCGGGACCAGGGGACTCAGACAGAGCCTGTGGCCGCGACAAGGCTGCCAGCTCTGTGGCATGGGCTTCAGCCTGCCTCACGAAGCCACAGAACGCAACTGGACAGACCAGAGCTGACCCTCGTCTAGGCAGCAACCTCGCCTGGGCCTCAGGCTGGCAGAAGCCCACCGTGAGCCCCCATGGTGAGGAAGCTGCCACCGATTTCTGCTACTGAGCTCACGAAGACCATGGGTGGTGACAGCACAGGCCAAAAGATCAGAGAGGTGTCACAAGGTGGAAAAAAAAGATGCATCCTCTCTAAAGCACTCTGAGATCATCTTGGTGGGTACCAAGGGTGAGCAGAAGCGGGCCCCGGGCCCCGTGGGAGAGCCCCACCTCCTCACCTCCACAGTGACCGGCCCCTCCCCCCAAAGACACCAGAGCCAGGAGCACAGCTGTGCCCAGCCAAGCTGCCGGGTGCCAAGACAGGCCTGGCGGGCTCGCTCTCATCTGTCTCTCTTTAGCAGGAACAAATGGGAATGAGGGAATCAATTAACAAGGCTCCTTAGCCAAATGACTGCTGCTCCCGCCTTCCCCAGCCGGTTAACCCTTTGCTTCCAGGGCTGGAAAGGGCTGCCCTGGCTTGCCAACCGTGCCAGACCCCTGGAGCCCCCAGCGGGATGCCCTGCTCTCGTCCTGTCTGTGCCAAATGCCGGTTGCAGCTGCCAAGCTGAGGAACCAGGGCCAGAAACGCAGACACCTCTGTTCCGCCTCAGCAGAATCTGGGGTCAATCTCAAAGGATACTCAGGGCCTCCGGCCGAAGGGCCCAGCCTGGCCCTTTCTCCTTTCTCCAGAGACCTGATGCCTTCTCCTGGATCAAACCTCCCTGAACAGAAGGCCTAACAGTGTGGCCTTTGGACTGGGATGGTGGGTCACTGCCCAGTGCCATTTGGGGCCTACACTTGGTCTAGACAAGATTCAGCAGGCCATGTTCAGGGAGCGTTCACAACTCTGGCTTTGGAAGCAAATGGTCAGTGCTAGAAATTCTCCCTGGGGGATTCAGAAAGCAACCGTGGGGGCTATAAAGTCCTAGGTTGCAGGAGCCCTGGGTTTGAGTCCCAGCTAACAGCTGATGTGGGGCCTGATGACATTTTGAATGATTAATCAATAGGCCACCCTTTCTGCCACCCACTCGCACCAAATGTCTTGACTTGCTCTCCAAGGGTCTTTCCTCCCAACTTCCGCCGTTGTGTTTGAGTCTTGAGCCGCGACATTCCACTCAGGGGGTGTCACTCATCACCTGAGCCGCCATATGCAGTGACGCCGGGGTCACCCCTACACCAGCTTGGGAAACAAAAGTGTGTTTCTTGACCTTTTACATCAAAAAAAGGTACTCTTCTAAGTTGAGACCAAAGCCAACTGGATGCTGCTTGTGTGGCGGGGACCACCCCAGCCTCACCCCCTAGACCGGATAAAAGACCCCAAAGGCTGGAAAGGGTGGTAAAAGGGACCCCGTGAGGACAGGTCAGCGGCGGGGGGCGGGGTGTGTGAATGAACTCTGTGCCTAACCAAGGCCTGAGACATATGTCAATTAATACAGCCATTCATTCATTTTGCAAATGGACAGTGAAGGCCTTCTGTGTGCCAGGCACTCTTTGGGGCACAGTGAACAGGCCACAGGGCCCTGGCTTGGGCAGCGTGAGGGTGAGGACCACTCACTCAGTGATGGCAGTCAGCCACTCATCCACAAACCACCCAGCAGGAATGAGTCTTGTCTCAGTGCTCCCCTGGGCCATTCACTCCTGCCTGGCTCTAGTGCCCAGGGCACTCGTGGTGAACCCCCTGGGTGATGGTGGACACTAGACAAGCAGAGGGGTGAAGGAGGGATGGAGAAGAGATTTGGACAAGGGGGGCCAGGTGGAGAGTGCCCAGGGGGCAGAGGGCACCCTGGAGGCCCCCAGCTGCCCATCACAGCAGGTGGTAGCCAGACTCCTTCCTTTAACTTAGTGCATTGCAATCCTCTCCCTTCTCTCTCAGCAGAAGTGGGTCTGGGCTGCCCAAAACTCCAGAGCCTCAACCCTGGCCCCAAGGTCAAAACTCTCAAGCGAAGGCACTGATTGGCCCAATGTGAATCACCTGTCTATCACTGAACCAACCTGGTGCAGGAGGGTGGGATCTCCCATTCCAGAAGCGGGGTTAGTTGGGGGGGGGGGTGAAGGGTGGGAGAGGGGTGGGGAAAGTTCCTCGGGACAAAACCACAGGTGGCCAACACACTGACCCCCCCCCATGTGGAGCTACAATGAACCTTACTCTGACCTATAAAATGGAGCTAGTAAGTGTGCCAGCCTCATGGTTGTCCTGAGGAATAAAGGACATCAATCAGATGAGGGCTTGGCATACAGCGAGTGTTAAAGAAATGCGGGTCAGTTTCACTCCGGGCCTCTCTGGCCTCAGTCACCCCCTCTCTAAAACGGGGTGGGGGTGGGGTCCTAGTTATCTCCCCACCCTTGACGCCCCAGGTTCCCATGGCCCAGAGTGGCCATGACAGGTGTGATTGAGCAAGGCTCTCTTCTTAGAAGTTGAGGGTCCCCTTCCATTACTTGGGACTGGGGGACTCCTCCTGCTGCCCTTCCCTTCCCCACCCCCTGTGACTGCCCCCCCATCTGCCTGATGTCCCGGGGAAGAGCACACACAGGGCTGTCCCGAGCTGGATAACCCGAGTTCAGATCCCAGTTCTGTCGGTCACTTATAGTCAGGATGATCCCAGCCAGGCCCCTTAATCCCTTCTCCATACCTCAGGTTTCTCATCTAACAACGGGGTCCATCCCTCATGGGGTCATCGTGTGTGTGGCCCAAGCACCTAGCAAATACTTGCACTATCATCACTGCTGGCTCCCACTCCACCCTGTTGCAGAAATAGCCTGGATGGGTCAGAGCGAGCTGAGCACTGGGGACAGAGCAGTGCACCAGACAGACTGACGCCACCACGGTCCTCCTCCTCAAGCTCCCGCCCGGTGGAGGCAGACACATCAACCGGCAATTTCAGTGCAGTGTGACCGGGGCCATTCTCCAGGGAAGCCCAACCCCATAAAGGGAAGGCCAAGGGCAGGTTGCCAGGGGGCAGGTGATGAGAGCGCAGGTGGCTGGAGTGCAGGAGATTCAGGTGGGGGTCCAAGCAGAGGGGCCCACAGTACAAGAAACTCAAGCGCGTGGGCAGGCCAGGAGAGCGGGGCTGGTCTCGGTCAGTTCCAGGGGACGGAAGGCGCTCCAGCATGGGCACTCGGGGGACCAGGCTCTGCCCTTGGGGCAGACTGTGGAGCCTGGGGACCCGCCTCTCACCGGACTTTGTCTGGGTGTGGCTTTTGGTGACTGATGAGCTTCGTGGAGGACAGTGTGTTCGTGGGTCTGTTCTTGTGTGGGGCTGGGTGCCAGGGTGTGAAATGGTGTGAGCGTGGAAGGAGTGGGGAGCTTGGTATGCATGCCTGTCCGACCCTTCAGGCTGTGACCACCATGGGTAAAGTTGTGTGTGTGTGACTGTGTGTCCACGGGTGTCCCAAAGCTCCCGAAATGTGGCTGACCGGCTGTGACCAGGAGTGTCTGTCTGGTGTGCATATGTGTATACATATATGTACATATTTGGTCTTTGTGTAGATGTGTGGGTGTGAGTGTGGGTGAAACACGAGTGTATGGCTGTCTGTGGAGTCCAGGGCCATGAGAGCCACTCCCTCTCTTTTCAGCCCCTGCTGCTGATCACATGCAGGCTCTGGCGCACACGTGCGCGCGTGTGCGCGCGCTCTCTCTCTCTCTCTCTCTCACACACACACACACACACACACACACACACACACACACACACTTGGGGCTGGGAGGGGTGGCTGCCCGTAGCTGCCACAGCCAGTCAGAACTTGCTAATTTGCATGTTAATGAAGCTCGGGGAGCTCTCCAGCTCGAGACTGACAGGAGCCCCCGGCGCCCCTCCCCACATCCTCCCCTGACAAGCCTGGGAGGGGGGAAGAGGGGAGGGCTGAGAACCCGCAGAGGGAAGGAGAGGCGGAGGAGGCTCTGGGCTGCAGCTTCCCCCGCCCCCTGCCTCTCTCTCTCTCTCTCTCTCTCTCTCTCTCTCTCACCCACCCCGTGCTGGCCCCAGGCCCCACCACGTGGCTGCCTGCCCCCGGTCCCTCCTGGCCTAGCCAAGGGAGTAGGGCTGGGGAAGAGCCCTGGGGTGCAGGCAGACGAGACTGCTCTGGGTTCCATAGGAGTCAGGACTGGGCTGCCATCCCCCACCCCCATCGAGCACCCGACAAGCCTCCCACACCCACCTGCCTTTGGGAAGACGCCCTGGCATGGGCATCCAAGAGCAGGTTCGTGCCAACACGGGAGTCCCTACCTCCGCCTCCCCCCCTAGCAGCTTCCAAGGGGTACCCTGGGAGCTCTTCAGCCTGCACCCCAAGGCAGAGGGCTCAGCTTGTATGCGATCAGGGCTCCCACAACTACGCGCAGCCATTGGCCTAGCCCCAGAGAAAGAGGGGGGCACAGGGTGGGGGACTCCAGAGATAAGATCCATAGGGGAGCAGGGGTAGAAATGGAGACTGCCTGCCCCCCAGAGGGCCGTGCTGCCAGGGAGGGATGGGTGGGCAGCTGGGGAGGGAGCGGTAATCAACAGGTCAGTCCCAGACAGTGCGGCTGCCTCGTGCTCAGTCCAGCCCCCATGAGTCCAGTCTGTCCCCATCTGCATTCTTGTCTGGTCTCTGGACCCTTCACCCTTCCCATCCCCCCACCCTCGGGCCCCATCCCCTCCTCCTCCTCCTCCTTCCTTTCCTAATCAGCCACATCCCACCGGAGGCTGGGCTCTCTGGGGAGCCCTCAGCAGCCTGCTCCTAAAAACACTGTCTGGTTTTGTCTCAGAGGTGTGTCCCCTGTCTTGGCAGAGAGGCGGTCTGCGCCAGGAGCTGGGGGGCGGGGGAGTCCTGGCTCCTGCCACATCAGCCTGACCCCCACCAGACATTTCCTTCTCCCAGTCCACCTGGCCCTCTGCTTCTCCTGTCCCCCCAGTATCTTCCTGGGCCTGGGTCTCCATCTTCCTCCTCCTTCTTTTCCCCCCCGAATGCTCAAATATTCATATTCTCTCCTCTCTGTGCCCACCCCCACCCCTGTCCTGTAGGTCCTTGGGCACTGTCCCTGCCCCTGCCCCCCTGCGGCTAGGCCTGGCCCCCAGATGTGCCCTCGACAGAGCTGGGAGGCAGAGGTGAGGGCCCCCCGGCCCTGGGGCTCCGCAGGTGAGAGGGGAGCCAGGCAGTTGCCGGTATTAATTGCAGGGAGGATGTCTGGCAGAAATAAGGTGGTTTTTCTGCTTCAGTGACGACTGTTACAATCAAATTGTCCACAGACAATTAGCAGAGTGGGAGAAATAAGAATTAGATTTCTAATTATTTCCCCAGTAAAAGCCGCCCTGGCCCCCATGGGTGAGGGGGAAGGGCCTTTCCATGGAGCCAAAAGGTTCTTTTCATGGTCCAGCTGGCCCCGGACAGGGGACCCCAAGCGGGAGTCCCCAAGGACGGAAGAAAAGGGCAAAGCTTGCTGAGCCTTGGGTGCCGAAAAGAGCCAGGAATCTGGACCCTTGGGTCCCAGAACATGCCTCAGTGCTAACTTGCTGTCACTTTCCATTTCAGAGCCTTAGTTGGCTCCCTCTGAAATGAGGGCAAAGTCATTCCAAGGTAGGGGCGTCACCGGGAGGAGTGTGGGGGGTGAAGTGGCAGAGACACACGTCACAGACACAAGCATGGTGGGGGGCGTCCTGCCGGCCCAGCCCCAAGCTTACACGCACTTGCAGGGGCGTGCAAGCTCACGAACCATGGAGCCTGTGCAGGGAGCTCCCCACACCCCTCCCTTCCACCTCCCTGGATGGCTAGGTCTGGGTCAGTGATTGAGGGACGGACCAGACTCCAGGGAAAGGGGAGCTGACACCAAACAGAGCTTACCTCTTAGCAAAACGCCTCTCCCCCGATCTGTGTGAGCCTCAGTTTCCACATCTGTCAAACGAGGCTAATGACGGTGCCTCCTGCCTGGAGTCGGTCAAAGGAGGGGTCAACAACACCTATCCAGAGGGCATGCCTCATGCCTGGCACACGGCATGTGCTCAGCAAACGCCTAACGTTGATGGCGAAGTCCTAGCCAGCGTGCCTAGCCCAGGCCTGTAAGGCTGAAGGGAGGTGGGAGGGGGTGTTTCTGGAGGGAACCCATTTAGGACACCGAAGTCGGGAAGAATAAGTACTTTTCAACCCCTGCCACGCACAGGACTCTGTGGGTCCTGGACACCAGCAGAGGAGGACCCGCTAAGCTGAGGAGGACAGTCCTGGGTTCGTGTCCGTGCTGTGCCCTTTCCAGCCAGTATAGTTCTCCCCCCGGAACCTCAACTTTCTTCTCTACCAAGTGGGAAGAACGACAGTGGCTCCCTCACAGAGTGGCTCTGTGGACACTGCTGTTAGCGGCAGGGGGGGCTGTTGGCATGATCGGCCGGCCGGGAACACCAGCGCCCCCCTTGTCCTGCACGCGGACTCAGGGTCCACCCCCCAGACCACCCAAGCCTAGCTCACTACTGAGGGAAGAGGGAAGGGCCTAGCTCACTACTGTCCTCTGAGTGCCCAGGCCTAGTGATGGCCAGCACACCTGTACACCATGCAGGTGCCACACGTGGTCACGCTCCCCCTGTCCCATAGGCACACACATCACACACGCACGCACACACACCCTCCCTGGGGCAGCCAGAATGTCCCCAAGTGAACTGGGGGGGAAGCTCGCGGCCCCACCCGCAAGGCTGTGCTGAGGCCCGCAGCTGCAGCCCAGCTGCAGGGTCTGGGTGGAAGCGAGGAGCTGCAGGGAGACTCAGCTGGGAGTCGGGCAGGAGGGGGACTCAGCTGCATCCGGGGCTCCAGGTCCCCCTCCTACCTCTGGGGCCAGCAGGCTGGGCTTGGCCGGGGTGGCAGGCACCTGTCTGGAGGTGACCAGAGCCTCTACCTGTATCGATCTCTCCCCTCCCCCGCTGCCCTTCCTTCCACAACAGTGGCTGGGACCCTGTAAACAATGCCTCTGCCCACCTTCCCCCACCTCCCAGCCCATCTCTTTCTTCCTACCCCACCCCATCTCCCTGTCTCTGTCTCGCTAACTCCCCCTGTCTCTGCCTGGGTCCCCGATCTTTGTCTCTGGTGCTGGGTCCCCGGCCCTGGTGTGGGGCTATGTAAATGTGGTATTTCCCATCTCATCAGCGGGGCAGCCTGCTTGGCTCACATTTAATTTGATCCGTGGCAGCGCCTCTGCGGAGCCACTCATCAAAGCGGGAAGACAATTAGGTGAATGTCAGGGTGGCCTAGGCCCCACGGGGCGAGCCAGACCTGGGGCTGGGGCGGCCAGGGGTGAGGGGCAGGGGGCTGGCTGCAACTGCTATCTCCCTCGGGGCCTGACCATACCACATGTGAGGTCCAGTGCCTGTTGGGTGGCCAGAGGCCTAGACTGTCCCCGTGAAGACTCGGCTCCCTTCTGCCCAGGAGCGGCAGCATCGAAGGGGGCACGGCCGGTGCTCCTGCAACAGAGAGTGCTTGGCAGGCCCCCTCCCCACCCCTGGCCATGGGAGCAAGGGCCCTGGCGTCCACGTGGCTACGATCAGGCGGGCTTCTGGGCTGGGCGCTAGTAGGTTTGGGAGAGGGTCTGAGCTCTGGGCTGGCTCAGGGGCCCCTGAGAAGAGCGCCCACTCTTTCCATAGGCCCACCCCCACTACCCACTCCTGAGGGGCCACTCCTGAGCCTCAGCTCAACCTCTCATCCACCTCCCCTCTCTGGCTCTTTTTTCGTCTTCTGTGTCTTTATTTCTCTGATCACCTTTGTGTGTGTGAGTCTCTTACCTGTCTCTGCTGTTGTCAGCCTCCTCCCTCTCCTCCCCACCCCTCCCTTCTTCTGTGTTTTACACCCGCAGCCCCACCCCCACCCCCACCCCATCCTGGGCTCCCTGGGAGCCTCTAGCCTCTGCTAGATTCCCCATGCCCCTCTCCATGGCTTCCTCATACACACCTTCCAGATGAATCCCTATCTCCCAACCCAGCCCTGGATTCCTCCCTCTGCCCCACCACTCCTCAAGGATTCCCTGCATCCAACATCTTCCTCCCTACCGGCACCTTCCCATGAGCTGTCAACATATTCAAATCTCTCCCTTCTTAAAAAGAACAATCATAATAATAAAATTTCAGAAAGGCTCTCTCTTGATAACCCAACCTTTTCCACCCACGGCCATCTCTCCTTGCCCTCCAGGGAACTTTCTGGAAGAGCTGTCCACACGTGCTCCTTGACTCACCACAGTCTGGCTTCCCTACCCATCACACCCTAGAAACGACCTCACCAAGGTCACTGGCAGCCCACTTGTCACTAAATCCCCTGGGCACACCTCATCTGGATGCCAGGACAATGTCAGATGCAACTCACTGCTCCTCTCTTCTGCCCACTGTCTACTGGCCTCTCCCTCATGTCCCACAGCTATCTCAAACCCAGCATGGCCCTGGCCAAGCTTTCCCTCTGACCCCACGTCCCGCTCCTTCTCTCGGGTTCTCCGATTTGATGTCCGGCACCTTCACGTCCCAGTTTCCCAAGCCAGAAAACTGGAAGTCAAACCAGTGTGGCTTTCTCCCACCACACCCATGCAGGGAGTGATGACGGACTGCAGATTCATCAATACTGCCTCCAAAATATTTCTCTCTCTAAAGCCTTGAAAGTCCACCATTACCTTCATCATCTTCCCTAGACAGACCTGCTCACGGCAGAGTTTTCGTTGTCCCCTGGAGGCATCTTCTGCTCTATGCTGCTGCAGGTGCTCACTCTTTGCGCCCCCTGGAATGCCCTTTTTCTCTTCTTAGCCTGTCCGAATCCATCTTACCCCTCTTCTTCAAATCGTAATGCCAGCCCCCTCCAACGACGCCTCTCCTCTCTGCCCCAGCTGGCAGGACCTCCTCTTATCCTAAGCTGCTGGTCCATGCCTGGACACCCAGAGGCACCCCCTCTGCAGACACGGGCTCCTCCATTCCCCAGGCTCCTGGCTGTAAGTGGGCCTTGGACTGCTCCCGGCCAGTGAGCTGGGGACAGAGGTGAAATGGTCACTTCCTGGCCAGATGATGCCTGACCTTCCAGCTGCAGAAGCAACCAGGAAAGTCTCTTCTGTGATGGCGGGTCCTCAAGATCAAAGCCGCACGGAAAGCTGAGTCACCCCACAAAGGACAAGAGCCCTGAGAGACGCCGGGACCTGCAGCTGACTTTGCATAAGCAAATGATAAACTTCTGGTCGCCTTCAGCCACTGAGATCTAGGGGCTGTCGGTCACCACAGCACAGCCTCGCACGGCCTCACCTCCCCTGACTGTCCAGCCCTCTCTGGGCACTGTGCTCTCTCTCTGGTCTGACCGTAACCATCTGCTCCTCGCTGGGTGATCATGGGGGTTAATTGTTGACAGGTCCACCCTCAGGCCCTGAGCACCTGCTGCATGCCAGGCCCACTATGAGCTGCTAACTGTGAGATGTCCTGGCTGGTCAGGTGTTATGGGATAGATATCTCTGTCAACCCCAAATCCATATGTTGGCCCCAGTGGGTTGGTGTTTGGAGGTAGGGGGCCTTTGGGGGCCTTAGGTTTAGATGAGGTCATAAGGATGGAGCTCCCATAATAGGATTAGTGTCTTTATTGTATAAGGAAGAAACCAGAGTTCTCTCTCTCTCTCTCTCTCTCTCTCTCTCTCTTCTGCCATGGAAGGAAGCAGTGAGAAGGTGGCCATCCGCAAGCCAGGAAGGGCTCTCACCAGGAACCAAATCTGTCGGCACCTTGATCTTAGACTTGCCAGCCTTCAGATCTGTGAGACGTGACTGTTAGTTACACCATGTAGTCTATGGTATTTTGTTATAGCAGCCCGAGCAGACTAAGCCAGCAGGGTTCCATGTATCAGAGAGAAAAGGAGATAGTTATGTTCAGTTGCTCAGGTTGGGTACTGAACAACTGGGACACTGACAAAAATTGAATTGGAAGTCACCCTCTGGAGTTGTGAACCATTGTAACTCCATCATATTGCCACTCTCAGCTCTGTTTTGAACCCACTGGTAAATATGGAGACTGCTTTTGTTGCTACAAGAGGAAGAATGAGGCTGGTCGAAAAAGGGCACAGGAGAAAGAGGAACAATGGCTATGATACCATAATGTTAGTATTATCATCATAATATCATGAAACATTCGCATAATGCTATGTTCTAGGTACTGCTCCAAGCACCTCACTTATATTTATTCATTTCTTTTAAACAACATCTCTGTGAGGTAAATATCACTGTCCCCATTTTACAGATCAGGAAATTGAGGCAGAGATCAGGTAAGTTACCCAACATCATGTGGCTTATAACCACCAAAGCCAAAATTTGAATCTGAGCACTGTGGCTTCAGAATTGTTCTAAACCCCTCCACCGTATGGGCTCGTGGGGTGAAGGCAGCGTGGACCCCCTCCCCAGCCCCACACTTGGCCTGGATTTGAGCTTCCAGGATCAGGGGGAGGGCAGAGGCTGAAGAAGCTGATTTCATGAGAGCATTTGAGAGGTGACCTGCACAAGCACTGCTTGGGGCCCAGATGATAGGGGCACAGAGCTGAGCAGGAACATGGCCACCTTTACCCTCTACCCTTTCCGCCCCCCTCCCACCCTCACCCTGCCGCCTTGGCCTTGATGCAGAGCCCAGGACTGCAAGGGATTTAGAGAAGGTCCAAAGGCCACCCTTTGGTGTTGGCCTGGCATTGATACTTCACGTTAGGTGGGATGGGGGGGAGGGTTCTCCAAACACGTTCAACGGTGGCAGATATGTGTAAACAGGAGATTGGGCAAAACCAGGATCGAATCACAGGTAGGCTCCTGTAATGAAAGACAGGTTTGTGGGACTTCACCTCTGGAGCCCCCCCAAAGCAGTGGAGACCGTGGGGAGGGGTCTGGGGCCCTCCAGTGAGCACGTGGGGACTCAGAGTCCGAACCTCTTGGGCATAACCATAAACGCAAATGTGACCTCACTTGTGCCCATAGGTTCTTCAGCTCTGTGACACATCATGCCAGAGACAGGAACCCGTTTAATTCCTACATCAACCACTTTATAGATGAAGAAACTGAGGGTTACAGAAGCTGATTGCCCAGAGTCCTTCGGCACTAGGTAGCAGAGGGTGGAAGACCCCAGGGTTCATGCGCTGCCCACATACCCAGCTGCCCCAGAAGCACCAGCCCTCCTGACAGAACCCCTCCCACCCCCTGTGTCCCCAAGGAGACCTCCTACCGGGGACCAGGTTACACAGGTCTCCTGCAGCATAGCAGAGGTCTTGTCTACCAGGGCGAGCCTCTGCCTCACCCGCCCACCCGTGTGCTGGGGACAGAAGGGGGACTTTATGTGCAATCTGCCCGACTCTCCAGAAAGCACTTAGGTTTACGATGTGCATGAAATTGATCGCCAGTTGGCGCAGCCCCCGCGCGCTCAGTGCCAGCCCAGCACTGGCAGGAGGCTGCCCCCCCACCCCCCGCTTTCAAGGAGCGTCAGAGCCGCCTGCCAAGGCCCCTCGTGAGTGTCCTTCTCCACTAACAAGTACGGGGTGGAGGGGGAGCTCTGCCCAAAGGGCTTTCCACAGCTCACATACCCCCGCCCCACGACAGTTAAATAGCTCCGCATTTTAAGCCAATTCCAGCCTCTTCTGCTTCCCCTCTAACGAGCTGATGCTTTCAAAGGCCCCACTAATTGGTGTTTGCGCCTCACACACCACGACACTTTGATAGTCACTTAGGACGTGGGACCATCCATCACACCCACGGCACCGGACGTTGCTCACCTCACCATCCCGGAGCACCCCGGCCTGTGCTTCTGCTCCTGCGTGCACGTGGGAGCACACCCGCGTGCCTTGTTGCATATGTGGAGCGCGTGTGTCTGTACAGGCACACGTGTGTGTGTATAAACGCTCCTCTGAGGATGCTTATTGTGTACCCATGTGTTGGAATGTCAGTGCATGTGCAGGGGTAAAGACTGCCAGGTGTGCACACGGGGGTGTGCGTGGGGGTGTGCGTGCGCGCCTTCCTGGGTGGGTGTGCTTGCATGTATATGTCACAGAGCTCGTGTGTGCTTATGCATGCATTTGTGTGCCTTGGGTGTTTGTGTGTGGACGTCTACTTGCAGGCAGTGTGTACATGTGGGGTTTTGCAAGTCTACTAATAGAGCCCACATGTGTGTCGGAGTGCACCTGTGGGTGTGTGGGTTTGTATGCCAAAGCCGGGGCAGGGCAGTTGTGGGTGTTGTGTGTGCACAGGAAGGGCGTGGAGATGAGAGGGTCTCTGGTTGGGGTACACATGTGCCATCTGAGTGCATCGACTCAGGAAGCTATGTACGACAGGTGGAGGAAAGGTGTAACTCGGTAGTGAAGGGACCGCAGGCTTTGTGTTTGAGGCCCGGCCCTGCCGTTTCCAGCTGTGTGACTCTGGGATAAGCACGTAACCTCTCTGACCATCCGTTTTCTCACCGGCAACATGGAGATGATAAAAGCATTCACCTCACACTGTTGTGTGGATCCAAGGGGGCCAGCAGGAATGCGTAAGATGCAGGGGTGTGTGCCTGTGTGCAGATGGAGAGGCCCTCCCTACCCTCCCCATCCTTCCCTCCTCCCTGGGAATGCCCATGGTGAAGACGCTCCCCCCACCCACCCACCACAACATGGAGCTGGCTGTCTGGAAGAGACCCTATGGATGCCTGAGGGGAGAGGTGGTCAGCCCCAGGGTCACATAGCAGTAGCGACAACCTCTGAGGTCTTTGTCACATGCCAAGTGAGTTCCCACTTTTATTACCTACCTTTGACAGGTGGGAAACTGAGGTGCAAAAGCAGACACGGGGGAGTTGGTAACAGAGCAGAAACCTGCGTCAGGGCTGTGGGAAGCCAGGACATCCCTCTTATTCCTCAGGGAGAGGGGGTGGCTTCAAAAGGATGGAGTGATGCAAACCTTCGTGCACCCCACATACAAATACACAAGGCTGGAGCAAAGGGAATTCGCCACCTGTCCCCGGGCCTGGGGTGTCTGCCTCGGGAGAGGGCCACTGATGGGGGCTCAAGCTGGGTATGGGGGCAGCTCTTCAGGATCCCAGCCCTACCTGCCCTATTCTAACCCTGTCACTCACTCACAGAGAAACTGGAGGCCCAGAGAGGGAAAGGAACTTGCTCAAGGCCACAGGACAGGAAAGCGCTAGAACAGAGGACCCTGGGCCCAGACCACGACTGTCACCCCCTTGCTCTCCTTATTCGCGGCGGTGCCACTCAGTCGGCATTGATCAGGCTAGTCGGGCAGGGTCCTCCCACGGGCAGGCCGTAGGGCCTTCAAACCTATTTGTTTTTCAGCCTGAAGGGCCCACTGCGTCCCCAGGGAAAACGGACCTGGGCTCTGGCACTGCTCCCTGCCCCCCAAGACTGCAAGCAGGGCGTGTCACTTTTTCCTTCGTCATATTTTGTGGGGCGATTTTTTATGTTATGTGTTTAATTTTTAAAAAGTCAAAACTTTAGAAACCACAGCCAGCAGCATTGCCACCTCGCCATTAACACTGCCAGCCTCCAGTGTCGTCACCAGCCCCAGCAACAGGGTAGGACTGGGTCCCTGGCCACCAATTCCCACCCCGTAGAGCTGTTGCTACTCCCAGCCGGCCCTTCAACCCTGCCGGGGCCCAGAACGAAGCAGAAACACTCTGCGCTCCCCACTGTTTACGTCCCATTTCTCCCACCCCATGCCCGTGCCCGCGCCCATGCCAGTGCTCTTCCCCCATCTCCATTTCTCCCCCTCCCCCACCCCCCACCATGCTCCTGCCAGGACCGCATCCCCTGAAGCCCTCCCCAGATCTGCATCTCTCCCTGCTCGCCAGAGCTCCTGGCCTAGCCAGTCCTGCAAACCAGCGGCTGAGTTTGGGCCCCGAAGCCCCTCTTCGGCCCCCTCCTCAGGCCTGGCGCCCCACCCACCCAGCCGGTGGCCTGTCTGCCTTCCTGAGCTCATTAACTGCAGGTCACTCTAACTGCAGGAAAGACGAGGCTTGGGTTCTGCGGGCGTTCATTAGCCGTGAGAGGAACAGTGTGTGTGAAATTAGCAGTCACCTGAGGACCTCGATAATTTCATAATTAGGAGGCCTAATGGCTCCAGCTCTGGATGCCAAATGACTTAACCCCTTGCCTGCTGGGCGCTTAACCCCAGGCCCAAGGCTGCTGGGGGGTGGGGTGCAGTACCCCCTCTGCTCCAGTTCCCCTCCCTATGGCCCCGTCATGTTCATTTCTGCCACCCCAGGGCCCAGCCTGAGTGCTGGCACAGAGCGGGTGCGAAAGTGAAGTTTAAAGAGCGAATGAATGAACGAATGAATGAGGGAATGAACAAACAAACGAACAAACAGGGACCTGAATGGGGAGAGTTTCGGCCCCTGCTGCAGGTGCTCAGGGGAGGAATGACTCTCCATCTGCATGCGTAGGTGTGTGGCTGTGAGCATGCCTGCGTGTGCACGTGCGAGCACGAGGGCACACACACGTGGAGCTGTGATGTCTGCATCTACGCTCACATCTGTGACACGCATTCTGCCGCCTCCTGTCTGGACAGTGGGCGATCTGTGACAGGACCCCAAGCGCCACCCTTGATGCCAGAATCTGGCAAGGCCTGAGAAATGGTGGCCCCAGAATTTCTCTAGGGGGCACTTAGGGGCCACGGTTGGGGGAGGGGGGCACAGGGCCTACAAAGTCTGCCAAGAATCCGTATTTGCATAACAAGTGCACTGCTTTTTAGATGGAATGTTTCTTTGGGAGGCTGGGGCAACGAATGGGGGGCTACAGTCAAGGCCTTTAGCCTATGGAGAGAGCTGGTTGTGAGAGCCTCTGCAGACCCTCCCCGCTGCTTTTCCCAGCAGGCTCTCCCTCCTCCCCACCTTGCCCTCATCCTGAAGAGGTGAAGACTGAGGTGGAGGGTGGGGTGCCCTGGACCCCAGGCCGGCTTCCCCAGTCTGGGACAACTGGTTCTGAGCCTCCAGTAGCCCCTCCTGACTCCCCTCATTGTGGAGCAGGTGAGTGGGGTGAAGGGGGAGAATGAAGAAATGGGAGAAGAGAGGAAGAGAACAATAAAGGAATAGGAAGGGAGGTGAGGGAAGCGGGAGAAAAGGGCAGGAGAAAGGAGGGGAAGTCCCAAGAAGGTGAGAGAGAGAGAGAGAGGGAGAGAGGAGGAGAGAGACAGGAGGTGGGGGGTGGAGAGGCAAGGAGGGCGAGAGCATTATCAGCACTTAAAAAGCAGCGGCTCAGTTCTTTGGCACAAATAATGGCTTTTTATGAATAAATCATGTGTCAGACGCCTCCCAGGGAGTGGGCATGGAGGGGGGCGCGTCTGCTGGGCTCCAAGGCTGGCAGAGAAGGGCCGGTTGCAGACCCCCAGCTGTTGTCCCCTTTCTCCCGATGGGGCCCAGGAGAACAGGCGCTGTCTCTGGAATTACCACTGGCCTGAGCCTGGCAGAGGCTGTCTTTACTCTGAGGTGGTCTCGCAGCTCCCCGCTCATGAGCCTGGCCCCGTCCCAGGGTAGGGAGTGTCCGGATGCTTCCCTCCCCAGCCCTCCCCCAGCAGACCCAGAAGACACTCCTGGCAGGCTCTGGTGCACCCAGAGAGAGGTATGCGCCAAGACTGGCAGACACACCCAGAGAGGAACGCATGCAGTGCACACAACTCACACAGGCCCGGACTCCATAGCCCCGGGAGCACATGTGGGCACACTGGGAGAGGGATGCGCTGTAGTTCCCAACACACACGCGCGCGCACACGCACACGCTCGCTCAGGCATGCGCACAGACAGGGAGACCCAGACCGTCACCCGGCCTGCCCCTCTCCCAGCACGCGCGCACACAGGCCCACACAGACAGACGCTTGTGGGGCTACATGGACACACACAGACCTGCGCACGCACACCAGCAGCCCACCCTCCATCAGCTCAGGGTGGGGGCAGTTCTGCAGCCCATATGGAGCCCAGACCCGGCTGGGCTGTCCTGGAGGCTGCTTGCGGGGTGGGGCTGGGGCATCCGTCCCAAGGGATAGTCCATCAGCTTCTATATGTCCCCCACCCAGTGAAGACAGCTGGCACACACCCCCAGTGAGGTCTTCCCCACCCCCCACGCCCCTTAGCCCAGGACCTGTAAAGGTTCTGCCAGCTCCAAGTTCAGTGGGGGCAGTGCCCAGAGGCAGTGGGGGCCACGGGAAAGCCCGGGCATTAGAGGTACACAGTGTAGGCAAGAACTCACTCTGCCCCTTACCGAAAGCTGGGCCTCAGAGAATAATTCCAATCTTGTTCACTCCTCAAAACAGAGCTGAGACAGGTGCTTCTGCCCCAACTTCCAGACCAAGAAAGTGAGGCTCCAAAAGGGAAGAGCACCAGGCATTATTTCCAGGACCACGCCCTCCTCGCACTCAGGGAGCAGTTTCCTGGACTTCCTCCTTCTCTCCCTTCAGCTTCTCTTCTCAGCCAGTGAGTTCCCTCTCCTGCGCCAATGTGTTCTCAGGTGCTCGCTGGAGCAGCCCTGGGTCGCCCTGCTCGGCCCACTCAGCACCGGCCCCCAGGCCACCCCTAGCACCTCCGTGAAAACCCCCTGTGCTCTCAATTCTTTACCTTCCCTCTCCCGGGTGTCTGACTCCACCATCCGCCTGGACATCTCCAGGCCACCATGTTGCCCAGTGTCAGGGACTGCCATTCACAGTGGATATAGGGCTGAACAACCCTCCCAAACCACAAGGGTTCTGCAGAACCTAACTCAAACAGCCCATCCGAGGCTGAGCACGCCGTCTTCCCCAGGGGCCCTCCTGCCTTGATTCTCAGGGAATGGCCCTGTCTGTCCAGTGCCCAACTAAAAACCAGACACCTCTTGATTCTTCCCTCTCCCTCACTCCCTATGTCCAATCCAAAGCCAGTCCCAATGATTCTATATCCGAAACATGTGGGAACTCATCCATTCTCCTTCTCCCCCACTGCCCTCCCCAACCCCTCCTGGTCTGAGTCACCAATGGCACCTCTGGCCTGGTCACTGACCCTCTCCCCCTTCTGGCCCATCTGCCTCCTCACTAATCTCTCTGTCTCTGAGCTTTGGCCATACTAAATTGCTTTTGGTTCTGGAGCCCACAAGATCTCGACTCCAGGTCTCCAAGCACGCCATTCCCTCTCTGTCTGAGTCCCTTCCCTTCCCAATGCCAACTCACTCTTCAAGGCTCAGCTGAGACACCACCCCCTCCATGTACCTTCCCTGACTCCACAAGTCTGTGACGGGTGCGGCAGGCCATTCATTCCCACAGCAGCCTGTCTCCTCCATTCATCACAGCTTTGATCAATAATCGCCTGTTTACTCCCCTTGACCCTTTAAGTGACTTGAGGGCAGACATTGTGCCTATGATGCTCTCTCTGGCAGCCCCAATGCTTGGTACAAGACCTTGGTACTTAAAGGTGCCCACTACGGGGAAGTAGGGGGAGAAATAAAAAATAAAGATGCCCACTAAAGCTTCCATTCATTCATTCATCCACCCATGGAAGGGCTGAGCACTTTACATACCTTTCCTCATTTCCTCCTCCACAGAAATCCACCAGGAAAGTAAGGCTACAGAGGTTGAAAACTTGCTCATTGTCACAGAGCTGGCAAATGGCAGGGAATGGATTCGACGAGAAGTCTGTGTGCCTTCAAAGACGTCCGTTCCGTTATCCCACCCTGCCTTCCCCAACCATTTTCCCTCTTCTGATCGATCCTTTTTTCTCATCTGTACAATGGGAACAAAAATCACGCCGAATGCGGGACCTGACACTAACAGGTTCTCCATGAATATCTCTGCTTTTTCTTCCAACCTTTGACGCTTATGTATTCAGGACAGAATTTCCCCAAACCAGAAACTTCCTGCATGCGTACGTTCACACAAACAGGTGCAGCGCTCCACACAGGCACATCACCAGCGTCCAGAACTCAGTAGGCGCTTAACCAATGTGTGTAGAGCAGACAGGCATCAGTGAAGTCTGACATATACTGAGACACAAAACCAGGATGGGAGCTCAGGCACAGAGACCCGCCCCCTAACGATTCCTGCCAAGTATCCTCCTTCGCCACTACCACCCCGGCTAGCCCAAGGCGCGGGAAATATTTAAAACAATTTTATTCATGAAAATATGCTGTACAATGCACTCTACACGGCCTCGACACGGCACACACGCACACGCACACGCTGACGGCACGGCCACGGTACACTGCCTACGATATGCGCCGGGGACGCCGCGCCCACAGCCCGCCCCGACCGGACACTTATAAATACGGGAGAGGAGGCAGGACTGGAACGGAGAAAGGGGTGGGGGGGGGGGGGGGGGCGGGGAGGTGTCAGTTTGGGGGTGGATTCGGAGCTGAGGCCTGCTGGAGAGGCTGAGACCAGTATTGGGGGCATGGGGGTGGAAAGGGGTGGGGGGTTTGACTCCAACCTGAGAGGAGAAGTTAGGGCCTGTAAAGATAGGAGGGAGGGGCTGAACCAGGGGTGTGGAGGCTCTAAGGGTGGTCGAAGGCTGAAGGAAAACAGCTCGGGGTGAACAGCCAATAGGTAGGTGTGAGTGTTTTCGGGAGGAGGTCCCTGGCTGGGGGGGGGGGGGCCTAAGACCAGCGGGAAGGTGTCAGTTGGGAATCAGATCGGAGTTTGGGGTGGGCTATCCGTCGCGGCGAGGGCCCCCACAAATGAAACGAAGATTCGGAGCCGCCCCTGGCCCCGTGCCACATCTCCCGGTTGGCATCGCCGACCAGAGCCGGCCACCTGGCTCATCCCCACTCCCACCCAGCCCGAAATTCCGCTCCGCCCAGGCTTCCCGCCCCAGGGGGGGCGAAGGAGCAGGAGCAGGTCTCAGGAGTTTGGGCAGGACTGGCAGGTGCCCCAGCCCCTCCCTACCGCTTCCCCCGGGGGGTCAACTTCGGGGGGACTTCCCTAGCAGGCCTGGGGCTGCCTCCCGGATCCCACGTGTGGAGCTGGAATCGGGGATGGGGCCCAGGGGATCAGGACGGGAAGACAGCAGCCCCTTGGGGGCGGGGTGGGGCACCCGGGGGCGAGGGAGGCGGCCCTCAGCCCGGAACCCAGCTCTGGTTGGGGGGCGGGGCCCCGGCCAGGCCAGGCGGCGGCGGAGGCAGGGCCGAGTCGAAGTTGAAGTCCATTTCGTCGCTGTCCATGAAGTCGTTGAGGATGATGGACTCGACGTCGCACTCGAGGCTCCCGCTGAACATGTCGAGGTCCAGGTCGGCCGGGAAGCGGTCGGGCGCGGTCCCCAGAGGCCCGGCAGCAGCGGCCGCGTACGGACCCGGCAGCGCGTCCAGCAGGAGGCCCCCGGGCGGGGCCCCGAAGGCGGCCGCGTGGCTGGGCGGCGCCAGGCCTGCGGCGCCCGCCTCGCCGGGCAGTGTCATAAGGCTGATGGGGTGGGCTAAGGCACTGCGCGAGGGCACCGGCGGCGCGTACGGGGCCGCGCCCTTGCCAGGGTAGGCGGCGGCCGCTCCCGCCAGCGCCAGCTCCCCGGGCGCGCCCAGCACCGGGCCGGGCCGGGGCGCGGGCGGCGGCGGCAGCAGCGCGGGCAGCGCCCCCGGGCGGAAGGGCGCAGCGGCCGGCGCGAAGCTGGCCTGCTTGTTCTCCTGGATGGTCTGCATGGGCAGGCGGCGCAGCGCGCCCAGCGCGGGGGGCCCGAAGCCCCCGCCCCCGCCGTAGGCGCCGCTCTTGCAGCCGCTAAAGTAAGCGGGCGTCCCTGCCCGGGCCCGTGGCCCGTACGCGTCCTGCGCGCCGTCCAGCAGGGCCTCGGGCATCCCCGCGCCGCCCCCGTGCAGGCCCAGCGGGCCCCCCAGCTCGGCCAGGCGGGGCAGCTCCCCGGGGCAGCGCGCACCTAGCGCGGGCGATAGCGCGCTTGCCGGGCTCGGGTACATGAGCGGGGACGACGGCGCCAGGGCCTCCAGGGCCTCGTCGTCCTCCAATTCGGCCGCCTCCCCGAGCAGGGGTCTCCCGCCGCCACGGAAGTCGGCCCACGCCTCGTAGTCATCGCTGGCGTGCGAGGCCGGGCTGGTGGCCCACTTGGCAGCGGCAGGCACGGGCCCCGGGACTGGCGCGCCTGGGGGACTGTCATCCGGGCTTCGCTCAGGTGCCTGCAGCTGCTTCTTCTTGCTCGCCTTGCCTTTAATGCGCAGGAACTTGGCCCCGTTGTCCATGGACACGGCCCTCCGCCGCGGGGTCTTGCCTGTCTTTCCGCCCTCAGGGTTCAGCATCCACCATGAGCTCTTACCCGTGCCCTCGTTCTGCACGCGGATGAAACGGGTGTGCAGCGACAGGTTGTGCCGGATGGAGTTCTGTGGCCAGACACAAGGACATGGGTGGGGGAGTGGGATGCAAGGAGACCATGGGAAAAGAGGAGGAAGTGACGGAAAGAGGAGGGGGAGAAAACAGAAAAGTGAGAGAAGAGAGAAGGGCCAGAAGGGTCAATGGGAGGAAACAGAAATGAAGGGTGAATGGGGTGGGGGTGGGGAGAACAAGTGTAAGTACAAGGTTGGGCAGGAATACCACCTTTTCTATCCCAGGACCACACCACTCTTCCCTCTCCCGCACCGCCCCCCCTTCCACTTCCCGGAGGGTGGGGCTGGAGCTTTGGAGCCTTTCCCCCAAAGGCCTGGCCAAACCCTGAGGGCTACTCTTAAGTTGCTGAAGCAGAGCCCCCTCTCCCTGGCTCAGCCAAGCCCCGCCTGGGGCTAGCCAGGCTGCCAGGGCCCCCCAGCAGATTATGTAAGGGCTCATGCCTCCGCGGCTCATTTGTCTGCCCCCTCCCTCTCCAGCCTGGCATGGCGCCAGGAGCCCGAAAACCCAGGGCTCCAGAAATCAATCTCGCGGTGACTGATTAAGCCCTGTTTAGAACTAATTGCTCTTTCGTGTGTGGGGAGAATAAATTACCTGCTTTAATTTCGTGTCTTTAAAATGCAACTGCAGGTAGAGAACACTGTTAACCCTTTGCTGGGAGGGCCTGGCCAGGGAAAGCAGAATAGGCTGGGGGGTCCCTAAGGTGGGTAGAGGCCCGAAACTCTTCTAGAATTTCCCCCAATTCTTGTGAGCTCCTGTGAACTCTAGAAGTCTTGGATCCCAGCAAGCCCCTCAGAGCACATCCATCAGCCTGGGGACCTCAGACCCCACCTCTACACAGTGCCCACCTTCAGGCCAGCCCAGCCCTCCAGCCTGCCCCCCCTTCCTGACCACCTGAAGCAGGGTAGCTCTGTCCCCAAAGCCCCTTTCTGGTGGCAGCTTCACAGAGTCCCCACCAATTGGGGTGCAGAGTCCCTATTTACAACAAGAAGCCCAAGTCTCAGAGAGGTGAAATGGCTTGTCCAAGGCTACACAGCCCTTTCAGATACCTCCCTGGGCTCCACCTCTGTCACCCCTGCACACACTCTTCTAAATTTCTGCTGTGCCAGGCTCTAGTGCTCCCAATGTCATGGCCTGCTTTTGCAAAGGAGGGGGGCGGGGAGAGGGCCACAGCTCCAACGACCTGGCTCCTCAGAGGCACCTAAAGGGGTAGAACTTATGCTGAGCCTGGGGGCCTACCACCTGGTGGCCTTGACCTCCGGACTCAGGCACTGCTGTGGAAACAGTGCAGGCTTGGCTGTCAGAAGGGCTGGGCAAGATGCTTGGCTCTATGACCATGGGCTATTGACTCCATCTCTATGAGCCTCAGGGCCTCAGTGAACTACTCCAACAAAAATGGGTATCATTCAGTAATCACCACGGAAAGGTGTTAAAATCACTACCTGAGGTCATGTGTGTGGATACAGTTCGGTGAATGCACCAGGTGCTCATAAACGTTGGTTAAAGCCCTTACTCTGGCCGGAGGACCACACTTTTAGATCCCCCAACAGACCTGCTCTGTCTCTACGTCCTTAATATCCTGTCCTGAGCATAACTGTGCTAGGCACCAAGTCTGCAAAGCTGGCATTACCCCATCTCGCTGCACCAGGGAACAGAGGCCCAGAGGCATGATGTAATTCGCCCAGGATCCCGCAGGCAGCAATGGCAGGTACTACTGCAGATCTAGCCAGTTCAAGGACCTAAACATAATTCATTTGTCCGTCCAGCCCCTTAACCACTGACAGGTGAGGGCCCTCCCTCCTGACTCCTTCCCACCAGTCTCCAGAAGGCGGGGTCCTTCCTGTTACCCAGGGTATGCTTCCACTACCACCCCAGTCCTAGGAACTAACCTGACCCTTCAAGCCCTACTCCTCGCACCCCTTACCCCCACCCCTTGAGTTCTCTATCACTGGCACTTTCTGGTCTTGGCACGTGACAGCTCCAAGGCCACTCCCAGCATTGCCCTGCCTGGCTTCTCCTGGGACCCTGAGAAGAGGGGAGCTAGACCCCCAGGGAACGGTGCTCCCTTAAGTAGATACCCCCTTCCCACTCGGGCCCTTACACCTGGCTCCCTAGCCCCTCCCCCACACCTGTGTTCAGAGGTCTCGGGGGGCCTCAGGTCTCCCCCATGGGACTGTCTGGCTTACCAGAGATTCCACCTCCTAGACTCTCCAGCTGGAGGTTGGTCAGGCGACTCAGCCCTTAATCAACGAACAATGTCACTATGTGCCAGCCTGGTTCTGAGTGCTGGGGGCGGGGCAGAAGGAAGGACACTGCCAAGTGCTGGCACTACTCCGTACCTGCTTGTTCAGCCCTGGGTGTTATAAGTATTTTATCTCACATATTCTATCAAACTCCAGCCAAGTCCGGATTGCAATCCCTATCTCAAGATGAGGAAAGTAAGGCTTAGAGAGGTTAAGGAAGCTGCCAGTGACACAGTTCCAATGGCAGAGTCGGGTGTTGATTTCAGGTTAGTTTCACCTCAAGACTAAAAGACATCACATTCCACCATGGGAGACAAAAACGAGTCAGGGAATTTCCAAAAAATCTTAGGAAGCCAGTACTTCAGTGCTTCTCAAACTTTCCATGTAAACTATCCCTAGAAGCTGGCAGCAGGAAGACTGGGGGGCACATCGCAAGGTCAAAATTTCCTATTAAGTCTTGTGCTTCATTTTTAGCATTCAGGAGAATTTTGCATTGTACTTCATAATGCATCTAAGTTTCGTGAATATAAAAACCATGTTTTAGGGGCATCTGGGTGGCTCAGTCGGTTGAGTATCCAACTTGACCTTAGGTCATGATCTCACGGTTTGCGGGTTTGAGCCCTGCATCAGGCTCTGTGCTGACAGCTCAGAGCCTGGAGCCTGCCTCAGATTCTGCAGGCTCTCTCTGCAGATTCTCTCTCTCTGCCCCTCCCCAGCTCATGCTCGGTCTCTCGAACATAAATAAATGTTAAAAAAAAAAATCATGTTTTAGATTATTTGTACCAAGAGCTTATGCTCTGGGCCTAGGAAGCTATGCTCCCTTCCCCACTCTGTTCCGTGCCTGGCCAGATACCCCTGGGGGCTTGAGCCCCAGCCTGAAACTGCTGCTGGCCCAACCCAGAGAGAAGAAAGGACCTGCCCAAGGGTGCCCAGGACCTGGAAGCAGAGCGGGGATTCGAGCACAGGCCTCCTGGCACCCAGCTCAGTGCCCTTCCCACCCTACCAAGCATTGCCTGGGCAAGCCTGTCCTTCTCTCAGGGACGTTGCCCCACCTGGACACCAATGAGATATGTCAATTGTCGACACTGAAAGTTCTTGAAATCATCCAGTACAGAGGTTGTCAAACTTTTTTTTTCTTTTTTTAAGTAGTGGAACTCTGTTGGTACATGGAATCTAATGCAAAAGTGAGTGTTACACACGGAAGCCATCAGAGGGTGGGGCAGGGTGCCTGGAGCCAGGCCGGCTCAGCATCTCTGGCCCTCTCTCTCCCTGAAAGCCAGGCCCCTGCGGAAGGGATTCTGCAGGCCAGATGGGGCAGTTGAGGTCTAGAGGGCTGCCGTACCTTGCTCAAGGTCGCCCAGGGAGATGGCCCAGAGCTGGGCAAGGACTAGCCCTCTGACTGTGGAGCTAGGTACCAGGTGCGCACCAGGGCGGTGGCCCCTGAGGAAGTCCAGGCCCTGAAGCCCTGTCTGGCTCACAGGGGCCCAGCCACCTGGTACCAATCAGAGCTCCCGGCCAAGATCCAGGGGCAAAGCGCCGATCACAGCTCACCCACAAGGCCTCCTGGGAGGCCAGAGGCCACGGAGGAGGTGAGGGCGGCAGAGGAGGGAGATGCCTCTGCCAGGCAGCAGTAACCAGGGCTCCCTCCTGGAGTCGCCTAGCAACCCGCCACCACAGCCACAGCCCCGGCATGCCCGGGCTCCCCTGTGCCCAGAGCTAGGGCTGGCTTCTGGGGCCTCCCACCTCCCACACCTCCATGCAGGCCTGGGGCAGGTTCACAGCAGGGGAAGACCTCGCAGATTCGGGAGGGAGGCCATCACGGGGCAGAGGGAAGGGAGGGTGGGTTACATCCACACTCACCCCACTCACCCTCAGAGCCCGGGTTAGGGTGGCTGTTCCCCTGAGGTTTCACCCACCTGGGAGAGGAGGCTGATACAGGGTACAGTACATTGGCTCTGGTGTGGGATCTGGATTCCAGTCTAGGCTCCAACACCCATGGGCAGTGCAACTCTGGGGCAAGGTGCTTGGGACCTCGACTTCCTCAAATAGCAACCTGCTTGCATCCTTCTTCCCTGAAGCCCTCCACCACCCAGCAGTCACAGTCACCCCTTATGTAACGTGGATCACGTCCAGTCCCACCCAGAACCCTCTGATGCCCCCTCCATCTCAGAGTAAAGAACAAAGGCCTTGCCATAACCCACCTTGACCTTGCCAAGACCTTCCGTGACCTCTCAGCCTCCTCCGGTAACACTGTCCTGCTTGGTCCCTCCCTCCTGTTCCTTGAACCGCCAGGCACCATCCCACCCTGGGGCCTCTGTCTCAGGGGGAAACTGTTCACCCAGGTACCCACGTCAATCTTGCATCTCTTTCGAGTCTGTGTTCAGATGTAATCTTTTGCAGTGAGGCCCATCCTGACCACTCTTACCATTTGTTCCTCTTCCTCGCCATTTCTTGGCCCCCTTACCTGCTCTAATTTCTAAGCAATGATCACTTTCTAAATGAATAGCTTATATATATATATATTAATAAATCAGTATATCAATTATATATATATAATTTATACTCAGTACTTATTATTTTTTTATTTTTTTTTACTTCTTTTGAGAGAGAGAGAGATGCAGAGGGAGAGAGAGAATCCCAAGTAAGCTCTGCACTGTCAGCACACAGCCTGAAGGAGGGCTCGAACTCACAAACTGTGAGATCATGACCCGAGCTGAGATCAAGAGTCAGACACTTAACCGACTGAGCCACGCAGGAGCCCCTGTACTTATTATTTATGGTCTGGTTCCCCTCACTTTAGAATATAAGTTTCGCGAGGGATTTCTGTCCATTTTTTTACTGTATCCCACATGTTTGACACATACTAGGCATTTCATAAATGTTTGTTGAATGAATGAGAGACAGATTAGTAAAGGGGGGAGGGGGGCGGGTAATACTGTTGCAGGAAGAATGAAAGGAAACCGGGCTGAGTAGCTGGCATGTGGTAGGGGCTTCCCCAACCTGGGCCTCAAGAAGGGAGCCTAGTTAGAATAAGAGACAACCACAGGGTGGAGCAGGTCAGGAACAGTATGATCCAGAAGAAACTGCAGAGAAGGATAAGGGATTCCGAGAGAGATGAAGAAGGCCTCACAGGTGCAGCCGCCCACCCCAACCCCCACCCCGCTCCGCCCAGACAGACCTGAGTAATCTAGGGCTTGCTTCAGCCAAGGTTTGCGGCAGCCTGTCCCACCTGGGCCAGGAGACACTCCAGTGAGAAGAGAACAGCCTTGTCCTGGCTGACGGCGCCTCCCTTGTGGACAGGGTCTGATCCATTTGGTGGTGGCAGCTCATCTGTCCAGCGGGACACCCTCATCTATTCCCAGGACACCCTTCGCCCACGAGCAGTAATGCATTCATCCGACAGCACAGCCCCATTTATCCAGCACACCAGTCCCATTTATCCAGCAAGCACAACCTCATTTGCTAACAGCACTCCATTCACCTGACGGGCCCCCTCATTTATCCAGCAGGACACCCTCATTTATCCTCCAAGTCGGAGTCTCCCCTCTGCCTGGGGTGGGCTGTGTTCTCCGCCGGTGCAGCCCGACTGGCCCAGCAGGACGTCGTCTCTCCTACAAGTACTCTTCATCCCCTGACAGTACAACCTCATTTATCTAATAATGCAGCCTCACCTTGCCTCCAAGTACCATCTCATTCCCTGACAGTACAACCTCGTTTATCTTCCACTCCAACCTCATTTCTCCTCCCAGTACAGCTCCATTCTCTGATAGCTCACCCCCAACCACTGTTCCTCCTCCAAGCCAGAGCCCGTCAGAGCCCCAGGGTGGGGGCCGTGGGCGGAGAATGTGAAAGAGGGGCGTTCTCGCCGTCCCTGGCCCCTGCCTACAGAGAGCTGCTGGGTGCTATGACTGTCCCATCTGCACTGGCCCCACAGAGCTTTGAGTTCTAGGTTGCTCTGCCCAGCCACTTTCCATTCTGTCCCCTCTAGGGCTAAAAAGGGCCCACAGGACTGACTTCCTCCAGCTTTCTAGTAGGGAAAAGATCCCACCCGATTTGTAGCTTTTGCTGATTTCTGCGGCATGGATACTCCCGTCGCAGCCAATTTTAAGATGCCAGCACGACGTCACTGAGTATAGAACTGGGAAAAGTGTGCAGGACCGGCTGTCACAAGCCAGTGCAAGCCAGCTCTAGCTTCAAATACCCAGGCAGGAGAAGGGCATCACCTACCACGTGCCAGACCCAGGCTACGTTCTTAGATACATTTATCTTTCAATCCTGAGAACCATTCTGCCCATAGGTACCGCTATGTTACAAAGGCGGGGGGTGAGGGGGGAACCTGCGCTCAGGAGGGTTAAGGGTTAAATGACTCCTGAGGCCACAAAGCTGCGAAGGTATAGAGCCAGGTCTGGGTCTCAGGCTGTTGGGTTCCAAAGCCAGGACTCTTCCCACGCCCTCCCCCATGTGGCGGGGACACTGTCCTGCTGCCCACCCCAAGGGCCATCCCTGCCTTGGGTCTCAAGCCCAAGCTTCCTGGCTTTCGTCAGACACAGGGAACCCAAGTCTTGTGTCCCCCACCCACCACAAGTCCTATGCCACGTCCTGGCCTTCCTGACACCTGGGGAATTCCAGGACCCTCCCGGGTTTATTCCTAAGTGTTGTGTCCATCCATCCAGTCCCAAAGCCAGGTCTGGACATCTCTCCAGGATTCATCACTGTCCGAGGTTTAGCTTGGCCCCTCTCTCAGGAAGCTGACCTTGCCCACCCAGCGGTGATGATGATCCAGATCCAGCTCCTCCCCTGAGTGCCCCCCTGGGCAGAGACCACCTCTGGGGCTGTGTGGGTTCTCTGAGCCCCTCCATGACTCACACTTGCCCTCCCCTCCTTCCTGCATGAAGAAAGGTGGAGAGTGGAGTGCGAGTCCCAACTTCATTCATGTGACCTTGGGCCTCCCCTACCAAAGAGGGTAACAATCCTGATATTCACAGGGAGGGTTGGGACCTGGATGAGAACCTACCTGTCGAGGATCTCATCCTCTCCCTGGCTCAGAGCCCGAGGAGCAGCCCCTGTCCCAACCTTTAGCCCACACCCCACTCTGGGGCCCCAGGCTGGCCAGCAACACACGTCTATCTCAGAGCCACAGTCTCTCTGAGGGTCACTTGCTCTGCCACCTGGGCTAAAGCTGGGATGCTTAGGCAAGGCAGGCCTCTAGGCTGAAGAGGGTGGCTTGGAGAAGCCTGAGGCCGTGTGCAAATCCTTGGTAGCAGGGTCTGCAATGGAGGAGGAACAGAAGGGCAAGTGGGGGTATTGGGACCACAGGTGTCAATGGTGGGGACAGCGGTGGAACAGAAGTGGGCAGCCAGGGGGCACAAAATGCAAATGTCCGAAGCAAGGCCTGAGGTCGAAGGCTCTGGCATCCCCGACACCTACCCCAGAGATGGCAGAGCCCATACCCCAAGCCTGGGCACAAGCAAGTCAGCACTGGAAGGTGAAGTCCGCCTCTACTCAGAAGCCCGTGGCTCCTCCTCACCTGTGGGCTTGGGTCCCACCCCAGACTGACATACAAGAGGCCTCCCCCAAGGCTCTCTGGCCTCATCGCCCGCGTTCCCTTCAGCCCCCCTGGGTATCTTAAGCTACCATGCCTTTGCACACTCCTGGTCCCTTTGCCCCTCCTCCTTTCTCTGCTTAACTGGTCCCTGCTGCTCCCTCAAGGCGAGCTCTGTGACATCCTTCTAGCTCCCTCCGCACATCCCAGAGGCAGCCGCTCCTACCTCCGTGCTACTGCAGAAACATAACTACAAACCGGAGTATAACCGTGTGTGAGCTGGCCTTGCTACTTGAACTCTGTGGAGCAACCCTTGGCTCACAGTCAGTCAACACACAGGACGGAGCGCTCGGCGGCTGTGAACCACTCAGACCTGGCAATTCAGTGCTGTTTCTTCTCAGCCAAACCTCAGGCCAGAGCTCCAGGCCTTGCCTCCTCCTCCTCACCCCTGCCTTCCCCCTCCGGCTCCAGCTGCCTCTGCCACCTCCCTGCTTTTCCTCAGCACTTCTGGGACCTTCGGGACAGTTCAGCAAAGCCAGGGAGGAAAGAAACCACAATTTACTGAATGTTCGCCGTGTGCTCTGCACGGTGCTGCCACAACCCTTAAAATCGTATTGGCGTTTTAACAATCCTCTGAGTTGGTTTAGCGTACCTATTTGACAGATGAGAAACCGAGGCTCGGAGAGACACATGGAGCTGCCCAAGGTCACATGGTACAAGCGGTGGTGCAGGAATTCACACCCAGGGCCCGTGCTCTTCCTCCCACCTCTAAGGAGGTGCCCAGGCCAGACAGAAGCTCCCAGATGGGCCTGGGACAGAAGCGGGAGGGCAGGGGCTGCTGTCCACACAGGCTCATTACCTCCTCTGCAGACTCCTGCCTCCCTCAGCCAAGATTAACGGGGATCCCTAGATGCCAAGACATTCAGGCCTCCCCCTATCTCTCTTGTCTGAGCCCTGTCCCCTCTGCAGGCAGCACCTCCCTACAGCCCTGCCCCAGGCCCTGGGAGCAGCTGCGGTGACCTCACCCAGCCCTGCCCTGGGCCCAGCTCTGGGGAGGGCCGGCAGCTGTGCCCCAGCCCTGTAGGCTGGCTCCTGGGGGGGAAAGAGGAAGAGTGGGCGCAGGGCCAAGAGAACCATCTGCTCTCCCAGGGGCACGGCCACCCGCACAGACACTGGCCTCTCCCCCAGGGGCCGCCCTTGGCCCTCTGTCCCCATGCCAAGGGGCTCCAGGAGCCCAAGGCAGCCCACCCAGACCGGGGCACCAGCCCTCATCTGCCATCTGTCTTCTGGATACTGAAAGGTTTTTGCGGGACATGTTGGAGCATGAATGTCAGCTGAAAAATGAACAACTGCTCAGGGTAAGCTCTGGGTGTAGAGGCCAGAGGCCAGGGCTGGCTGTGCTGAGCGCTGCAGGCCGAGGCCCCAGCCTAGCTGGGCTAAGAGCCTGAGATCCCCTGGGGGGAGGGGGCCTCCATCCCCTCACATCTGCTCAGCTGGCAGGTGCCTCTGGCAGAGGGCAAGCCCCCTTCCCCCACAGCCCCAGCTCAGGTTACAGAGAAGGCAAGGCCAGCAGAGGACAGGGGGAGGGGACAGAGAGGGTAGAGGAGGCAACAAGGCATCCCAGAGTGCTGGGGGAGGGGAATTCGGATCTCTGGATAGGACGCAGAGCCAGAGAGGGAAGGGCCATGCCCAAGGTCACACAGCCTCCTGGTGGGCAAAGTGAAGCCCACATCCAGGGGCAGGCAGCCCTGGGTGCAAGGGTGACCTTGAACAAACCACTGCCTTCATCTGTGAAAAATACAGAGCCTAAAACCTGCCTGCTTCCCGCCCAAGCCTTGAGAAAAGCTCTGCAGGCGAGAAAGCAGTGGGTCAAGCTAGGGGCGGGCTGAAGCTTGGACATCCTGAAGAGCCGAACCTCCGGGATAGAAAGGGAGGCATCAGAGGAAGGACCACTGGCCCTCACCACACACATACAGTAGCACAAGTCAGTGACTCTCAAGGATCAGGGCCCGGGACCCTCGACCTGCACAGCAGTGGGGAAGGGATTCCTTTCCTCTCGCAGAGCAATGTATAGCAGTAATGATGTCTGCCTGGGCAGAAGTCCTGACGCTATCCCAGTTAGTAGAGGAGAAAACTGAGGCTCAGTGAAGGCCACCCAGGGCTAGGTTCTGTTCCTGCCGGCTGCCTCCTAGGCACACCACCCTGTCTCACTTCTAGGATCCTTATGGGGCTTCAGTCCTGCTTCTTGGACTCTTTGGGGCTCTACCCTCTCAGGCTCATCTTTTCCCCTGGACCCCAAGACCAGGCCCACACTGGGTGCCCAAGCCAGTCTTTCCCGCTGTCTGCACCATCCCTGAATGATCTTTCTACCTAATTCATTCCCCAACATGGAGTGCCAGTTCCCTAGCTTGATATTCAAGGCTACCCCCACTTGCTTCCCTAGCTTTGAGTCCTGCTGCGCTCTGACCAACAGAACCAGACCCCACGAGGCTCCTCAAGGAAGGTCTGACCTCCTTTGTCTGGCTCCCCGACCCCACCTCCAAATGCCCAGAGCTCATTATTTGGCCTTCCCTCGTGACCCCCAAAAAACTTTACCCGGAATCAAATTTAGGAATCCCCATCCTGTCTCCCCAGTTTGACCTGTGGGCCACTCCAGGTCAGGGAGCCCCTGACCTCTGAGCAGCACTGTCCGTGGGTGGCTTACACCTGTAACTAAAGTGAATGGAGAAAGTTGTCAATCAACTTCCGGAGAGTTTCATTTCTGTCACTTACAGCAGAATACAGTGAAAGCCACTTTCTTTCTCCAGACTTAGTTTCCTCCTCTGCAAAACAGGGAAAGTCACAGGACCGGCTTCACAGGGTGCTGTGAGAATTAGACCAAAGCACGTATAATGGCACGTGGCAGCTGGATCTCGGGCTAGACTAGTTCGGTGTGGCTAATTCGAGGGTCAGAAGATGGGAGGTCTGAGTGATGTGGCTGGTGAGATTGACTGGGACAAGGGGGCGAGGCCTTTAGTGTCATGCTAAGGCTCCTGGACTGGACCCTGTAGGAAGGGTACACATAGGGAGCTATCAGAGGATGGGGGCTGTGGCTTTCAGCTCCTCACTGGTCCAGTTCCAGAAACTTGCTGAGTATTTACACCAACACGCATCCTCCCTCCTGCAGCCACAGTTTCGCAGTGGCCCAGGGTATTTCCCGGGGCTTCTAGTTCCATCCTCTCCAGCTATGCTCTATACAGTGCGATTCCTAAGTGACAGTGAAGGTATTGGGGCTGTGGAATCAGGCCTTGGACCTGACTGGGTGGCCTTCAATTCTCTGGAGGAACCAAAGCAGTGAGGAGAGGAGGGGGCTTCACCTAGGCAGCCTGCTTGGAGAAGAAGCTGGTCTACATTGGGAGCAGAAGGGAGGTACAAACAGGAGCCTGGAACATGACCATCTAAGGCACCGGCTCAGAATCTGGTCCATCACTAGGCAGACCTGTTAAAATCAGAGCCACTGAACTACAACTAGAAACCTGTATTATTTATTTAAAGGCTTCTAGGTGACTCTGATCATCAATCAGGTTTGCCAACAATGAAGGATTTAAAATTCGCAGAGAGATGCGGTGGGGTCCTGAATCACCTGTGGGGTGGGTCTGTAGTCAATCCACCCAAGCACCCGGCCTAGTTTCTGAAGGGTGTCACACAGGATCAGTCCATGAGTCAGTAGCTGCCTCGATGAGCAGTTTGACAAGGGCAGCAGGCATGAGGTGTGAAGCTGGCAATGCAAAGACGTCCTGAGATCACAGGCAGCAGGGAAAGCGGGAGTGAGGGCAGGGTTGGCCAAGGCCAGCTGAGGGCCCAGGGGTCCAAACAGAGCAGTTTGAGCTTGGTTGGCTCCCCTGGGAACTGAGGACCCCCAGAGGGTACTGGAGCATGAGTGAGCCTTGGGGCACAGGAGGGCTAGGCTGTGTGGAGCTGAGGCTGCATAGCACCCGGGGTGGGGTGGGGGAAACATGGTACGGACCGGTCTGTGTCTAAATCCTCGTCCCAGCTATGCCGCCCTGGCCAAGGGACATCACCTTTCTTGGCCTCCATTTTCTCAACTGCAAAATGGGGCTATTAATGCATATCTGGCAGGGTCTAGAGAGGATATAAAAAGAGAATGTATGGGAAGTGGCCAACTGCCTAGCACCCAGATATTAATTTCTGTTCCCCTTCCCACCAGAGGCACCCCTCTTTAGAGACCAGAAAGGTTTCTCTGCAAAGAGGGAGGCCCCAGGGGGAGGGTGTGGGAGGCCCCTCCTCCACACGCCACCTGGCCCCCCTCCCACATCCACATATGGGTTGGGGGGTGGGGAGAGACAGCAAACAGCCAAACCCTCCCAAACAGGAGTTGGTTTCCATGGTAACCAGGGTGCCAGGAGGAAGGGGGGCGCTCCAGATCCAGCTGTCCCCCTGAGCGCCCTACCCAGGCCCCAGAGCCTTAGCTAGTGCCCATCCAACACCCTGCACCACCCCCCATCTGCCTGCTCTGGGGGCCCGCTGAGACTTGCCATGAGCACTCCCTTCATTGTGCCCAATGTTCACCACCTGGGAACCGCCAGGGGCAGGGTAGGCATCCATGCCCAAGCAGGAATCCCAAGTTCAAGTCCATCCACACCTGTAATCAATCATATGCTTGCACCTGCGTGGAAATCCTATCAGTACTTTATGCCCTGGGTCCCAACTAACCCCTCATGGCTCCTAGAACCTGAATGTGTGAGTCGCAGCCTGAAAGAACCAGGGAGTCAGTTAAGGCCCTTTGGACACCAAGGATCAGAATGGGGAAGAGCGCTGCTCCAGCTCATACACACTGGACCACGTGCCTTTCCGGGTGCCCTGTGCGTACTCTGTCCACCCCTCAGTGGCTCCAGCTGACCTCAAGCAGCTGAACTAATACACCAGGACAGAAGTGATGCACCGAGGAGTTGGCCCACTGCCAGGGAGAAGGAAGGAAATGCTAACAACTTTAAGACCTGTCTTGCACTAGATCGGACAGTCCCCAGAGGGGGGCCACTCAGGCGCTAGGGGTGTGTGAGAGGGGGACGGAGCTGGGGAAGGAGGCTTGGAAAAGTAGTGTTGGGTTCCGTGACTCCCCACTAGAGACCTGAAGTCTGATGTGGAGGTGGAAGGAGGGCCCCTCCATGGGTAACCTATTTCCCTGGTACCCACCCCCAAGCTGGGAGGCAAGCTCATAGGCTGCAAGTAGGGAGGGACTGCGGGTGAGTCTCCCACAGGTAAGGGAGACAGTGAGGAGAGCAGGGGCTCCCCTGGCTATTGCCAGTACGCCCTGTCCCAGAAGCTCATATCCACACCTAGCTCATGACCACCCACCCCACTCCTCAGAGGGCCCAGGCAGAGGAGGTTTCCACAACCCGCAGGACCCTGTGCTGTGGCCACCACCAGCTGTCACTCAAAGACATGACTGTGGATTGCCAGGAGCAAGCCTGCACCCTTTCAAAATCCAAACACAAGCCCTCTCCTCCAGCCCCAGTGACACAGAAAAAACCTGAGTTTTGGGGTCAGAAAGGGGTTCAGTTCCCAGGCGGGACACTTCCTAGGGATGTGACCCCAGGGCAAGCCATTTCTGCACCTGGGAGACACGGATGCTAGTACCCCTGGGAACATGGTGGCCAGAATGTGAATGGATCTGCGCTGGACTAGGGGGCGCCTCTTTCCCGGCCCTCTCAGTCCTCCCCGTCTCTGGCAGAGGCCCCCAACTCCAGTCAGTCCCCAAGCTGGCGTCCTCAGGGTGTGGGGGGGGGCTCAACCCGCAGAAAGTGGGGGTTGGGGGGCGCTGAACTTTCGAACCCGCAAACCCCCCGCGCCGTTCATTACCTTAACACGAGTTAAAAATAACCGTCTCATCTCTTTAAATTAGTCTGTCTGCAATTACCGCCTGGCACGGCGCTGCCCGCCATCGTCCCGCTGGAGCGGCGCCAGGTGGCAGGCGGGGCCCTCACCCTGTCTGTCCGTCTGTCTGTCTCCCCGTCCCCCCTTCTCCCCGCAGCATCCCCGGGGGCCTCCCTGCGACCCAGACTCGGAGCTCCCCAAGTTGCGCAGGGAGGGGGCCGGGCCCAGGGGCTGGCGGGGAGTGAGGGGGTTGGGGGCGGGGGAGCAGGGGACTGGGGTGGGGGCTCCGGAGCAGGGCGGCGGGGGAGGGGCGCCGGGAGGCCCGAGAAGCCGGAAGGGCCCGCAGCGCGCCAGCGCTCGTGGGTGGGTGTGAGCAGGTGGCCGTGGGAGTCTGCCGGGCGTGCCAGCAACTGTGCCAGGAGCGGCTGGCACGGGCTCGTGCCCAGGAGGCGGGCAGCTGCCAGCCCCCAGCTCGTGCAGTGCGGGGGGTGAGGACACCCCCCAACCGGGGCTCACACCGCCTCCTCCCGCACCCCCACCAGCCCTTGGGGCTGGGGATCCCCAGAGGACAAAGAAGGAGGAGGGAGCCCTGCTGGAGCAAGCAGAAGGGAGGAGTGGAGTGGGAGCCCTCTGCGCTCACAACTACTGCTGAGCCAGGCTGTAACAGGACCCCTCTCCCCTCTCTCCATCAGTCCCTCCTTCCACTCCACCTAAGACTTACTGGCCAGCCTGGGCCAGATGGGGGTAGCAGGAGCCCTCAAGACCCCATCCCCCAACCACAGGGCAGCTCCAGGCCCTGAGGGAAAAGGGAAGTCCCCATCCGCTATGCTCCTCCCCCAGCAAGCCTGGGGACTGGAATGGGAGGTGCCCAGGCCTGGCCTGGGAGCTCCCTGGGGAGCTGGCAGCCAGGAAACACAAAAGCAGGAAGAACAACTCCAGGGGCCACTACATGGAAGGAGCACCAGGACCCAGACCAGCCTGGAAGGCTTCCTGGAGGAGTCCTGCCCCAGGCTGGAGCATCTGGGAAGAACCGGGAGGCTCTATGTGGTTGTCTGACAAACACACTTCCAGGACCCTGCAGAGGGAGGAGGACCTCCTGTCCAAGCCCGCATCCAGGGCCTGGAGACCCTCCGCCCTGAGGGAAACACGATCAGCCTCTTGGGTGGAGCATCTAGCACCACGCCAAGCCTCTCTGCAGCCTTCAGCCTGCTGGGGGCAGTGCACCTGCTGCTGACCTTGCCTCCTCCTGTTCCTAGCCTCAGCACCTTTGACAACCTCCCCACATCAGGGGTGGGGCCAAGGGGCAAAGGCCAAGCACATGGGCCCTTCCTGATCTGACCCCCCTCCACCTTTCCCGTGCCACCTCCCAGCCATCCCTAGGAGCCGCTGGTTCCGGCCTGGCCCGCCCCGCCATCCACAACAGTTCTACCTCCCTGCCTTTGCCACTGCAGTCAACATCCCTTGAGAGACGTTCTCCCAAATTCTGTCCCCCAGTGAAGACAGCCCAGATCAGTGCCACCTTCTCTGTGAGGGTTGGCCGGGGCTCCCAGGGGATCTAACCTGCCCGATCCCGCACCCCTGCCCCCAACCCCCTCCCTGCCTATAAGACACACAGCCTGGGTGTGCAGCCCTGATGCATCCTGAAGGCAGGCCCAATGCCTTCCCCTTTGGTCCCCCATTCTCCATCTAACACAGCATGCCGGGGGGGTGGGGGGGGGGTGGAGGGGAGGCCTCCCAGGGATGCTGTGGTCCGCCCCAGGGATTCAGGTGCAACACTTGTGTGGGGGAGGGGAGAGAGGAAGGAAAAATGGGCCCCAGCCCTGGCCCCTGAGGTGTACCACAGCCCCCCCACCCCCACTCCAGGAGCTGGGGAGTCTTCTTCCACCAGATCCCTGGAGGGACTGAATGGGAATGGGGTGGAGTGGGGAGCAGGAAAGAGAGGAGGAAAGGGATGGGGGGGGAAGAATGAGGGCAGCCACTGAGGAAATGAGATGGGCCACTGAAGCCCCCCGTGAAGAACCCTCATCCAGCGCCCAAGTGGTCACGGCCAGGGCCTGGGTCAGAAGCGCAAGGCAGCCTCAGGCTCCCTCTCCCATGCTCCAGCTCAGGGCCAGCCTGCCAGGGCTCCTTCCTTCCTGAGCCAGGTTCAGGGAGAACCAGTGCGTCCCCAGCAGCGCGGTGCAGTGGAGCCCACTTCCAATGGGTAGGCAGGACCCCTGGGCCTTCATCCAGGGCCTGCCACTCACCAGTGACCTAAGGAGTTCCATCCCCTTCCGGGGTCTCAGTTACTCCACCTGAGAAATGAACTCATGGCACTACATTATCTCCGAGCACGTTCCCAGCCACATTCTAGGACGCAGACCTGCCCCTATTCTAAAGCCATCCAGGTCCCCCTCCCGCACCAGCAGGACACTGTTCCGGAGGCTCTGTGGGGCCTCGGAGGGAGACACACCTGGACTGGAGTCCAGCTTTTCCCATCTACCGACTGTGTGACCTTGGGCAGTTCACTCCTCCACTCTGCGCCTCAGTGCCCAGCTCTGTAAATGGTGACAGTAAAACCCACCTCAGGGACTGCTGAGGGCATTGAAAGAGACACCGGACATGACGCCCGGAGGTGCCTGGCATGGGGCTTGGCCCCGAGACCCTCCAGGAACTGCAGCTCCCCCCCACCATCAAGCCCCATGTCCTCTCTTGCCAGTGTTCCCCACCATCCCTCATCCCTCAAGCTCAAATGGAGTTCCACCTCCTACAAGAAGCCCTCGGAGCTTACTCTGGCCCATAGTACACTCTCCAGCCTCAGCATCCTCTGCACCAGCCACCTGTTTCCTCACACTCTCACCATAAGCACTGACGGCTCCTCAGTGCCAGGCTCTAGGCTGGCTGTTGTGGGCACAGAGATTGCTCCCACACTGCCACTGTCTTCTAAAGGGGGTGTGGGGAGGGGAAATGGAGCAAGACACAAAAGACTGAGCCCTGTGACAGGCAGGGAGAGGGCCAGAGAAGAGGGAGTCCTTAACTAGCTAAAAAACTGGCAGGGAAGGCTTCCTGGAAGAGGCATCTGAACTCTGAGCTCTTGAGGACAGTCTATCTACATGGAGAAGTGAAAGACGGGACAGTGCTTGGGGGGACAGGAAGGGAGGTGGGAGCAAAGCCACAAAGCCCAAGAGCAATGCCCACTTAGGAGGAATAAGCGTTCTGGTGGCGGCTGAGCCCAGGGGGACTGGAGAGGACGTGGAGGGAGACTCACGTGTGTGCCTCCAACCTGTGCCTCTTACCCCATAGTGGCCAGAGAGAGACAGAGAAGCGGCCCGCACGAAGCCTGAGAGTCATGGGCCCCCAGGTCAGAGCACTGTGGCCCCTACAATGCAGCCCCTGGGCAACCAGAGGTGTCCATACCCACAGGCCTCCCCTCCTCCTCTGGCACACCTCCTTCCCCTGACCCTGTCTGCAGGCACCACTAGGCACAGCTCCCTCCCCTCCATCTAGGCAAGTCCCCCCTTGCAGAGACCCCTCTCCCACAGGGAGCCTGACAGCTCAGCTGCCCTAGTCACGGCCCCCACAGCCTCCCCATTGCCCGACAAGATGGCCAGAGGAGGGTCTGGAGGCCACAATCCAGTCAAGCCCCTGTCCTCTCCCAAGATGGCTCCCCCCTTTCCACTGGATGGCACTGAGGCCTTCCTGGGGTGACCCTGCCCTTTCCCTCCCCTCCCCTCCCCTCCAAATCCATCCCGGCTGGGAAAGCCAGGAGAGTGTAAGACAGCCTGGGGTGGGCAGGCACAGGTCCCCAGTCCTCAATACCCTGCCCTCACACCAGCAGAGGTCATCACCATGCTGACCCAGGCTAGGGGGTGCAGCAGTTGCCCCACAGAGAGCTCAGATCCCAGTTCACCTGACCAGCTCCCCACCCCAGGCTGGCTGGTGCCCTAGGGTGAACTCCTGGCGCCACAGGAAGAACTGTGGGCTCAAGGTGGCACTCCTTACCCTGGAGCCAGCTCCAGGGAGGATAGTGGGAAAGATTTGGGGGGGAAGCAGGGGCTGGCCCCAAACAATTATTCCAGCTCTTTAAGGAGAGGTGGAGAGGTGCCTCTTTAAGGCGCCCTGGTGGAGAGGGCAAAACAAGAGTAACACACAAAGCAAACTCGTGGGGGTTAAGAAGGGGCCCCCTAAGACCCGAGGCCTGGAAATGGGTTCTTCTGCTATGCCGCCAAGGACGGGGTGGGGGTGTCCCTCGGGGGTGCTTCAAAGTAGCAGTCCCTTGTCACCTCACCAGACCTCCCACCCTGCATCCGGAGCACGCACACAGCTGCTCCCAGCACGCCCCCGCCTGTCTGCCGGCCAGCCCCACTCCCTGGGCACACACTCCGTGACCCCTAGGGGTGCCCCAGGGCCTCCCTCCCGCCGGCTCGCTGGGAACCCTGACGCACCTAGCGGCGCCTGGAAGCCCCAGCCGGCGACCCCAGCCACCCTCCCCAGCCGGACGCTCCCACCTTCCAGCCGGCCGAGCTGTTGCTGTCGCCTTTATCCTTGAAGTAGGGCACGTAACGGACCATCCAGTCGTAGATCTGCGAGAGCGTGAGTCGCTTGTCCGGGGCGCTCTCGATGGCTTTGGTGATGAGGTCGGCGTAGGACAGGTTCCCCCACGCGTTCCGCCGGGAGCTCTTCGCTTTCCGCAGCGGTCCGACCTCCGCGCCCAGCGGCGGCGCTGGGGCCATCGCCGGGGCCGTAGCCCGGCGCTCCGGCCCGCAGTCCTCGGCGCCCTCGGCCACCCCTGAACCCAGCGCTCCGTCCTCGTCGCCGGCCAAGTCGGGCTGCGGCAGGGGCCAGGTACACGAGCGCGGCCGGCTCTGCGGCGCGAAGTCCGGGTCCACGTCCACCTGATGCGCTCGCAGCTTAGCAGCCATGGTCCCGCCCGGCTCGGGCGAGGAAGGGAGGGAGACTCCGCGGAGGGTGGGCGGGAGGCTCTGGGATCTGCGCGCCCCGGGGAGGCCCGCGGGAGGGGTCCCTGGCGGCGCCGGCTCAACCACGGGGCGCCATGGGCTGGGGCGCGGCGACAGGGGGCTGGACACGCTGGGAATCCCGAAGGGAGGGAAAGATGGGGGCAGCGAGGGAGCGGCGGCCCCGGAGCCCAGCGGGCACACACCTCGCCCAGCCCCGCTTCTAGCACCTGCCGCCTGCTTGCGCCTGCAGCCACCACCGCCACCGTCGCTGCCGCCGCTCCCCCGGCGCCGGCCCCGCACGCGGGCCCCGCTCTCCCGGGACGAGGCCGGATTGCACCATGCCGGAGCCCGCGCCGCCGCCGCCGCCGCCGCCCCGTGAATGCCGCCGCCCCGTGAATGCCGCCGCCGCCGCCGCCGCCGCTCCGGCTCCAGCGCCAGCTCCCGCGCCTGCCGCGCTCAGCGCCGGCTGCACCTCGGGATGGGCGGGGGACGGGAGGGGGCGGGCCCGGCGCGGGAGAGGGCGGGGCGTGCCTGCCCGCGGCCACGGAATCCTCGGCCTTCCCGAGTCCCGCCCGTGGGCTGGGGGTTGAGGCGCGGGGCTCCCGGCTCCCGGCGACCCCGCCGCGGCCCCCGCACGCAACAGCGCCGCCTACGGAGCAGGGGAGGAGCGGCGGGAGCGACCCCGCCCCCTGCTCGGCGCTGAGGGAGGGGGGCGCGGGGGCGGGTCACGAGCTCTCTCATTGGTCCGCAGACAAGCTGTCCCACCCACGGACTCGGCAGGATCCCTCCCAGAAGCGCGTCAGCGGGTTATTGTTACAACCCGGGGTTTCCCGGGGCAACGGGGATGGGGCGGGGCTCAGAATCCTTGGCCCCGCCTTCTACTCCCAAGGGGATGCCCCGCCCCCTGTTTCCAGATACGCACCGCCCATCCCCCCCCCCCCCCCGGGTTTCCCATCTTCGAAACCTGATTGGGCAAATGATGGAGCTCTCCTTTGTGCCCTGACTGAGCTGGGGAAAGGGAGGGGATCAAGAAAATCTGAGTTTGGGGCCAGGCTTGGCCGCAGTTGTAACTTCTCCATCTGCAAATGGGTTCTTCAGGGGCTCTTAGGGGACCTGCGGACCTAGTTTTAGAGCTTCGGTTCTCAAAGTTTAACATGTAACAGAATCAACCTGGAGAGCTTCTTAAAACATTGCTGGGTCCCAGCCCAGTAAGTTTGGATTGGAGCTTGAGACTTTGCATTTCTAACAAGTTCCCAGGTGATGCACCCGGGACCACATTTTGCAAACCACTGTTTTATAGCCTCTGGGAGACTTTTGCAGGGGCTGTTGAACAAGGACTTGCCCCCAAGTTCATCTTGTTTGGGGAGAAGCTTCTCATTTATTTAACTAATAGTTATGGAGCACCTTTAAGGCACCAGACACTGTTGGGGCCGCACCAACAACAGTGGCAGGTGACAGAGACAAATGAGGTACCTACTGCAGAGGCTAGTGGAGGAGTCAGATGTTGATCAGATCATTATGTGGCCTCAGGAAGGAGAAGGAGTCCATAACCTCATCCTGCAGGGTCCACCACAGCACCTGCCAGCCTTTGCTCAGGGTATCCCCTCTGTCTGGAGCCCCTTTCCCCTCCTCAGGAAACTCATTGGAGATTCTCCCATTCCTCCAGGCTCAGCTCAAGTGTCGGTTCATCCTGACACCTTGTCTAACCCCAGCTCCTGCCACCATCTTTGTTACTTGCCTGCCCCCGCCCCTTGCTGCTCTGCCAGCAACACCTTCTGTCCCTTTAATACAGTATTTCTCCTTTGCCAGTCAGGATACTGAGACCTCGAGTGGGGAGGTCACTTGCCCAGATGGAATGGCCAGAACCAGAAGCCCAGGCTCTCCAGCCAGGATGGCTCTGCAGCTGGAGAGGCTGGAGAGGCTGGCTGGAGACTGCAGCTTACCAAGTTCTCTGGGCAGTGGGGGGCTGGGCCCAGGCCACGGGATACAGCTGGCTCTCAAAAATTCCTTCCCTTCCAGCTTGGGTCCTGAGAAGTTGGGCCAAGGGTGAGGGTGGGGGTGGGGCAGGGCTGGAGGGAGCCCCTCCTCGCCCCCCAGGGTGGAAGTAGGCCCAGCTTGCAAATGCCTGGCATGGCATCTGCCTGACTCACATCCCCAAGGCGGGGGTGGGCATGGGAATCACTCCGGCTGCCCCCACTCGGCATGCGTACACACACCCTCCAGGTGGTTCTGTTTAGAGCCACAAGGGGCCTGAAATCACTGCTGGACCCCCTCCCACACTTCTCGTATGCCCTGCCTGCCTAGGGAGCCCATACTAGGAGAGACCCTCAGGTATCCTGGAGGCCACACAGGCCTCCTGCCAGTCTCCAGACGTGGCCCAGCCCGCTGTGTGAGGGGCCTGCTGGGGGCCATACCAGAGCTGAGAGGATCTCTTAGCTGGGGGCCCTGGCACAGGCTGCCACTGCCGGGCCGGGAAGTCAGATTGGCAGAGATGCCCTGGGGACTGACTCAGGCTCTGCTCGGGCCCCTGCCCTGCCCAGTGTCCACGGCTGCTGCCGGGCCTCTCCTGTGGCACCCACATCTGGCACACTCAGCCTCCCACACATGGGACACACACACACACACACACACACTCAAACTCACACCTACCACAAACACAGACACTCATTCTTTACTCACAACTTGGCCCCTGCTCACACATTCATTATGAGGCGGTATAACAGTGATTAAGAGTATGGACAAATTACTTAACTGCTCAAAGCCACTATTTCCTGACCCATAAATGAATACCATCACCACACTAACTTCATAGGCTATGCAAAGAGTTCAATAAGATCATAAAGGTCAGCGCCAGGCTCAGAGTAAGTGCTCAGTAAATGCCAGCTCTTTTTATTACCCTTGCTGTTGCTCCTTGTCCATATCTTCCCTCCTTCCTTGTCCAAGTTCGCACCGCCCCCCCTGCTCTCACCACGCACCCAGTCGCATCCACTAACACACACCGGCTCACTCACACACAAACCTGCAAAAGTCCCTTCACTCGTGTCTCCAAACCACACCCTCCTGAGGGTTCCCTTGACCCCAGCTCTCTCACACTCCCCGCCCCTCCCCGACACGTGCTCTCTCCTTTACCCTTCTTACGACTCCCACATTCATTCCTGCTCACAAACAAGCCCCCACTTGCTGACCCCTGCATTCTTCCTCCTTCCACACACAGGCACATTCGTTTCTGCTCACACCTTCCTGTACACTTGAACCCGCTTACACCTTCCTGTACACTTGAACCCGCTTGCAGTCCAGTGCACGCACACTCACTTGCTCACGTACTTTACTCCATTCGACTCGTACTTGGATCACAAAACTTGTACCCGTACACCCAAGAATCCTAGCGCATGCCTCGTCACCTCAGTGGTCCGTCCCCTCCCAGTGACCACTACACAGTATACAGCACTCCCTTCTATGAACAGGGGCCTGGCCGTTGGCAGACACCCCCTCCCCGGGCCACAGGGATGCTCCCCTGTCCTCACAGGACTGTCTTCTCCTGGGCTGCTTCCCCTCCTCCAGGCTCAGCTCCCCAGCCCTTCCCAACTCTCAGAATAGCCCCTGTCACTGTGGCCACGGCCACCTCCGCACTGCCACTGCTGAGCTGTCAGGGCCCGCCAGAGCCCGCTTCCCCGGTGCCTGGTGCCAGCTGTCCCGGCTCACTCGGGGCAAGTGAGGACAGGAGGAGGGGCTTCTCTGAGGTTTGATGGGCGTAGCTACTCTGCACCCCCAAGAATCCCCTTCCAGAGTTCACCTAGAAGGACGTTAGCTCTCAGGGGACTCTACCGCCGCTTGCCCAGCATTCTCTTAGCCCCCGGAGGGTGGTGCCCGTGTCCCCTGACTCTCCTACCAGCAGGTGAAGGCAGAGAGCACTGCCCCCTTTCCGCCACTCAGACAAACCAAGGTTTAAGGAGGAAGAGGCTTGCTCAGGGCGGCACAGTGCTCTGGGAACAGAGCCAGACCAAGGCCAGCCATTCATGGGGGGCTCAAGAGGACCCTCCCCTAAACCACACAGTTACCAAGAACCAGCCCCCTGCCCCCACCGTCTGGTGCTGAGCACGCTCGGTTGACATTTGATCCACAGTTGTCAGGAAAAAGGAATAGCACAGGAGTGATGTCTGGGGACGCCTCTGGAGGGGAGGGGCTAGTGCCCAGACGAGGCCTCCAGGGGTGGAAAAGGGGAGCATCTGCAGAAGCCAGAGGGGACATCAGGACAGCTGGGAGAGCCTCCAGGGCAGGCTCAGGCCTGGCCCAGGGACAGTGTCAGGGAAGGGGTGGGGCCGAGCTGAGGCTGTGTGGCCGAGGGGGACAGTGCAGCGGGGGAGGGCCCTCATGACAACACCCACGCCTCCTTTAGCTGCCTCCACTTGGGGCAGAGAGAGTTCTGCTGGCTTTGGGGAAGCAGCTTAGATCAGTGACTGCTGGGCGCCCAAGGACCTTGGGTTCTCTGGGGCCGGGGGCTGCACCACATCACCAGGGCAGAGGATTAGTGCTGAAGCACGCTGCTTTTCCAAGCCAAGCCCATTCTGCACACCATCCCATTAGATCTTATATTTTTATCCCCATTAGGTTTTTTGGGTTTGTTTTTTTAATTTTTTAAATGTTTTATTTATTTCTGAGAGAGAGAGAGAGGCAGCATGAGCAGGGGAGGGTCAGAGAGAATCTGAAACAGGCTCCAGTCTCTGAGCTAGCTGTCAGCACAGAGCCCGACGTGGGGCTCGAACCCACAAACCAAACTGTGAGATCATGACCTGAGCTGAAGTCGGATGATCAACCGACTGAGCCACCCAGGTGCCCCTATCCCCGTTAGGTTTTGTGGAGCACTTACGGGCAGCCCTGCAGAGCACCTGACAGGCATTATCTAGAAAAATCTAGAGCAAGACCTTTGACCATCACTTGTCCACTTGTTCATACGTCAGACCCACATGTACGTTCCGCCCATCCTTTTCCCCACCTGGGTTTACCCTAATATTCTAAATTTCAGCACAAACACACCTCTGAGATCCAAGAGGCCTGTCCATCTCTCCTCTTCATGCACGACAGGAGGGACGCGTATTCATTTGCTGGGGCTGCTGCAACAAAGCACCAAAGTGGCTTAAAACAACAGGAATATTGTCTTAAGTTTCTGGAGGCTTGGAGTCTGAAATCAAGGTGCCGGCAGGGCCAAGCTCTAGCGGAAGACCTTCCTCGCCAATTGCAGCTTCTGGTCATTGCCACCAAGCCTGGTGTTATAGACACATCGCTCCAGTCTCTGCCTCCTTCTCCATGTGGTGTCGTTCCCTGTCTCCTCTCCACATCTTCACGCGACATTCTTCACTCTGTGCGTCTCCTTTTCTTATAAATCCAGCCACATTGGATCTCGGGCCCACCCTGCTCCACTATGACCTAATCTTAACGATCTACATCTGCAAAGCCTTTGTTTCTAAATAGGTCACATTTTGAGGTTCTAGGAAGAGCATGACTTTGGGGGGTGGGAGTGGGGGACTCTATCCAACCCAGTACAAGGGGTGTAACAGAAACTGTGTAGGATTTGGAGATAAGCAGCCACCAGGTTTGAGTTCTGCCTCCTTCACTAAGAAGCTGTTTGACTTTGGACTTCTCTGCGTCTTGTTTCTTACCCTGTAAAGTAAGGACGACAACCCTGACCTCCCAGGGATGTGGAAAGGAAATGACAAAGTGAGGACCTGACAGCAGAGCGTGGCAGAAGAATCCCTAGCATCTCATCGTGGCCTCATGCCCTACCCAGCCTGGCCCTGCCCTGCCCGGCCCTGCCTTGTTCGGCCCATGTGACCTCTCCTCTGGAATGTCCTGACCCTGGCCTGTCATCTCCCTAGATCCAATGACACTCTCAGAACACTGAGCTGCAAGGTTCTGCTACTGGCCCTGTTCTCGGCTAAGTCACTCCTCCATTCCTCAGGGGCTCCGTCTTCTGATTAGTCAAATGGATGGGAGGCTTGAAGCAGATGATCTCGAAGGTTCAGTCTGAGACTAATGTTCACAGAGCCCTGAGACCTCCTTGCAAAAGACTAAAGTCGTTTGGAATTCCAGAGCCATGACTGTTAGGGAAAGGAGTCGTGGAAAGGGGAGTGAGGTTTCTAGGAGAAGTCTGCCTCTTCCAGCTGCCCTCCCTCTCCCGGTCCCCTCCCCCCCCAACCCCTCCCACCCCCTGCCCACCAGGCCATGGAGGCAACAGACTTTCCTGAGTCTGTAAGGAGCCCCCAGACACCCACCCACCCATAGCACCCTGGGTTTGCTGCTTTTCCCCTCCACAGTCATGACCCCAGTGCTGGGTGACATGTAGCTACAGAGGGAGGTAGCAAGTACCAGCCCCATCAAGGACTCACTGTGTGACCCTGCACTGGTCGCTAACCTCAGTTTCCCCCTCTGCAAAATGGTAGTTACAGCAACTACCCCCAGAAGAGGCAGGAGAATAAAAGGAGAGAACACGGGGGAGAAGGAGCTGTGCAGCCTCAAAGAAATTTCTTAAGATGTTCTCTCTCTCTGCCCCACAGCTTGGCTCTGCCTTGTGTCCACTGGGCACATGGCAAACACTGCCACCTCTTTGGCCTGACTCTTGGTCTCAGGACCCCTATAGCACCAGGGCCTCCAGTAGGAGAGGCCGTGGACTCCTGGCAAATGAGGAAGATCAGAGCAACAGATCCTTCTGAGAGAGCTGGTGAGGGGGGAGGAGGCTCGCAGTGATGGGGGGCCTCCTGTACACTGCTGGCTCTGCGCCACACCCCTCATTCCATCCGCACGGGCACCCACAGAGCCTCAGCATGAGTCCCATTTTGCAGATGAGGAAACAGGGCATCTGCTGAGCCCACCTCATGGGGCCCTTGTAAGAACAATGACAATAACAAATACAATAATAATATTTATCGAGTGCTTACTAAGTACAGCCATGATGCTAATGATTCCATGGTCCTCTCTTGATCTTTAATTGACCCTGAGAGGTTGGCATTGCTTTAGAGGGAGCCGCAGAGACTCAGAGAGGTAAAATGACTTCCCCAGGATCTACACCAGAGTGTTCTGCTCCCAAAGGTGGTGCCTTTACTGCAGTAGCTGCTTTATCACACCTGGTTACTGCCTGCACAGGTGGGTGAGGCCAAATAAGGGGGGACAGGGGCTGGACACAGACCACCCAAGTCAAGTGAGACTCACAGGAGAGCGGGGGTGGGGTATTCCATCTTCTCCCATCCGTGTGCTGTGAAGCCTGCTCAGCCCACACCCTTAACATCTACTTTTCAGTCCTTACAGTTAAATAGTTGGGTCAGACTAAGTGAGGACAAGCCAAAAATGCAGTGCTTGCAAATGAGGCCATTCCACCCTTCCCAAGCCCTCAGTACCCAGGTGCCAAGAGACGTGCCTTTTTAGGGCCCAGCCCTTCCCAGTGCCCTGGGACCTGGGCCCAGCCTTCTTTGCAGCCGCTTCTCTACTGCTCCTCTGGGTGCTGTGCATGGCCTAAGCATGGCCCCGCCACAGCTCCAGCTGCCAAGAGAGGCCAGATATCTGGACCCGAGCACCCTCTGCAGCTGATATTTGGAAGCCCCTTCACCCAAAAGGGATCTGACACCTTAAAGCACTCACGAAGCCTGGCTTCCCTCTGCATCCTTGTCCCTGGCCTTCATTTACCTCCTGGGCTCGTCTCTCAGCACAAAAATTGAGCCCAACAGACTTCCTGCTCCAACTCTGTGACCTTGGGCACTTCCTTTCCCAGAGCCTCGGTTTCTTAGCCATGAGGCAGCATTGGCAGTCGCTACTTCACAGGACCATTGTGAGGATGATCACCTTGATAACACAGATAATTATGAAAATACAGGGGCACCTAGGTAGGTCAGCTAACTAACTGACTCTTGATTGCCATTCAGGCCATGATCTCACAGTTTTGTGAGTTTGAGCCCTGTGTGGAGTCAGCTTGGGATTCTCTGTCTCCCTCTGTCTCTGCCCCTCCCCAACTTGTGCGGTCTCTGTCTCTCTCAAAGTGAATAAAAAAAACTTTAAAAAACTATGAGGATATTGGGTCGCCTGGGTGGCTCAGTCCGTTAGACATCCAACTTCAGCTCAGGTCATGATCTCATGGTTCGTGGGTTCGAGCCCTGCATCGGGCTCTGTGTTAGCAGCTAGCTCAGAGCCTGAAGCCTGCTTCAGATTCTGTTTCTCTCTCTCTCTGACCCTCCCCTGCTCATGCTGTCTCTCTCTCTCTCTCAGAAATAAATAAAACATTAAAAAATTTTTTAATTAAAAAATAATTATGAGGATACTTTTCAGGGGCTAGCTCTACACTAAATGATTGCATGGCTCTCACTTGAGGTCTGGGGACATGTACCAGGGACAGCCATTGCCTTGCTTTTGGGCCTACATTGGCCTGAGAAAGGGAATCGTGTAGCACAGGCTTTGAAGCCTTTGCTTTCCTGACCTGGATGTGTGCTGCCTGCACTATCTCCAAGTTCCTGCTTCTTTCACACTCTCTTCTCCTGGCTCTCATGAGCACCCATTTCTTAGCTCTCTGGCTGTTTTTCCCAGAATCCTTTGCAGTCTGACCTTGCCCTGCTCCCCTTAATGTGCTGGCGTCCTTCAGCACCCGCTTTGGCTCTCTGCTTTCTCCACGTCTTCCTCCACATCACCCCAGGGTCTTAGTCTTGCTCTTACTCTCCTCCAGCAAACGATCACCTTGAAACTACACATCAAAGGAACACGTGCACTGAGCCCGGCAGGCCCACCCTGGGTCCCGGCTCTAGCTCTGTGGATTTGGGCAAGCCCCTCATCTCCCTGAGCCTCGGCTCTCTTAGCAACATAGAGGCACTGATAATGCCTACTCAGACCCCCAGGGTCTCTGTGCCGCCGACTCCAGATACATATGTCCGAGCATCCCTCTTCCCAGAGCTCAGGCTATGTACGATGTATGTGTCTTCCCCAGCTGTCTCCGGACTGAGTCCCTCCTCCTTCTCCGAAGCTCCCCACCCCCTCTTGTGGCCTCTGGCTCAGTAACCTCCTCCCAATTATCCTGTGCTTTATGAGAATACAGCTACCGTTTCTCAAGGGCTCATAGAGCACAGACTCATGCTAAGTGATTCCATGGCTCTCACTGGATCCTTAATCAACCCAGGGAGGCTGCCAGTGTTTTATTATCATATCCCTTTGGCAGATGAAGATGAGTCAACAGAAGTTCCTGGCACATAGTAGGGCACTTGACAAGGGCTGGTTCTTTCTTTTGGCTTTTGGTTTTTCAGCAGTCTAAATTCATCAGTGAAACTTGGCAAAGCTGAAGCCCAGCCATGGTGCCCAGCACTCGTTCCCACCCAGACATCTGCAGGTGTCCAGCTCTTACCCTGTGTCTCCAGCTCCACGCCCGGTCTGCTTCCTTGTCCTGAGCTATCTCACCTTGAGATCCCTCCTAGCTGAACTTGTAAAGAGGCTGGGCTGGGGTCAGAAGATGGGGGCCTGCAGACAGCCCTGTCCACGCTTCCCCTAACTCCTCTGAGCCTCGGTTTCTTCTCTTGTCTGTGTCTCGGGGTGAAGCAGTTATAAAGGAGTGGCACATAGTAGGTGCTCCAGACCTGTTGCATCCACAGCCTCTCCGTCCAGCCCAGTTGTGTGAACAGGTCAGAATTAATGATCCCATTCAAAATACCAGTGCAGTATCCAAGGGAGCCATGAACACAAGGAACAAACCAGGGGTCAAGGGTGGAGAGGAGGTGACAGGACTCCGCCGGTGGGACTGGGTGGGCCTTTTGTCCCTGGGGTTGCAGTGGGCACAGCCCTTTCTGGCTGCTGCGAGCGGAGAGGCGAGCACTGTGTTCATTTGTAGTAACTATCCGCAGTTTAGGATGAGGTCTCTCTCTTCTGCCAGTTTATTACAAAACGCTTGCTCCTTCTCCTCGCTTCATGGTCCTGTTGCTACTATCTATGTAATTTTATAAAAGCCAGAATCTACCCCTATCCCTTTTTTTCAGAAGTAGATGAGGCCTGAGTGGCGATGAGGGCGAGAAGCACACATGCGGGGAGGCAGTCACATGGAGAGTAAGTAAAGACAGGACTGAGGCACAGCCCTGCATACCCGCCACCCCCCCACACACATCCTTCCAAGGCTCAGCTGTCCCCCCACCCCGTGAGCTTCCCTGTCCCCACCCCACACCTGCAGGTACACCAGTCCCTCTTCTTCTCACTCTCCTCACTTGCCTGTCATGACCTGCTTCACATCTGGTTGCTAGTCTTTGAGGTCCTCTGTCTTGCTCACCTCTCAGGTCCAGCACAGGACCTGATGGGGGTGGCAGAGGTGGGGGGCGGGGTGAGAAGCTTCACAAAGGTCAACCGCTGGAGCTGGGTCTTCCAATAATTTCCTGAGCCAGGCTAGGTACTCAAGAATAAGGATGACTTACCATAAAGATGTGTACATAAATGGCCTCCTGCAGTGACCGACAGGTGCCAGGCGCTCCAGAAGTGACAGCCATAGTTGCTACATAGTTGTGTAGCAGGAAAACACTGGAGTCATTTGGAGAACATTGCATGAGGGCAAAAGCACATGGAGGATAACTATGCAACTCTTTAAAAATAAATAGACCTCAGGCTCCTGGCTGGCTCAGTTGGAAGAGGAAAAGTGTTCAACTCTTGATCTTGAGGTGGTGGGTTCGAGCCCTATGTTGGGTATAGAAGTTCATTAAAAAAAAAAAAAAAACTTGAGGGTGCCGGGGTGGCTCAGTGGGTTGAGTGTCCAACTTTGGCTCAGGTCATGATCTCGTAGTTCGTGAATTCGGGCCCCATATTGCTATCTCTGCTGTCAGCACAGAGCCTGCCTTGGATCCACTGTCTCCCTCTCTCTCTACCCCTCCCCCACTCATGCTCTCTCTTGTTCTCTCAAAATTAAACATAAAAATAATTTTTTAAATAAACCTTAAAAAATAAATAGACCTCTATGTGCTCATAGAGGAAGAGAGCCATGCCTTAACATTAAGTGAAAGGTGAAGTGACAGAAAAGTTGAGGTTCCTGCTCTATGCCAGGCATTGCATAATAGAATTCCATTTCTTTTAGTGCTCCACATGTACACTTATATTTGCATGTGTGTGTACACACATAAAGAGTTATATATCCTTACACGATGGATTGCCCCAAGCTGTTAAGAATATTGAGTTCCAATCAAGAGTGATGATGGGAATTAGAGCCTTCCTTTTTCCTTTATATACTTTTGTATCTTTGGATATTTTTTCCACAAATTAAGAATAACAAAAGAAGAAAGAGGAGCGTTGCGAGAATACCTCGAGTGTCCTCCAGTAAATACTTTAATGAATCCATGCCTCAAAAGGAGTCCAGCAGAAGAGCCCAGTGACTTGGCGCAAGGGGTCCAGCAGCCTGACTGATTTACCTCCGTTGCCCCAGGACAGGGTTGATGAGAGCAGAGGGTGGGAAGACACTGAATCTGATGGGGAGGGCCTTGGGGAAGGTTCCAGGAACCCAGAGAAACCAAAGTTGGGTGAATTGGCCTCCAGTGAGGAGGTTTGTGACTGTTGATCCCTCTGGAGACACGGGGGTGGCCCCAGCTGCCTGAGTATCAGCCCCAAGGTCAAGAGGCTGGTCCTCTGCCAGAGCTCCATCCTGTTCTCCCTGTGGAACTTGAGACAGAGTCATGAGGATATGACCTCCTGCTCTCAGATAAGGAAGGAGACTGAGAAACCATCGAGCCCATTGCACGGGTGGGAACTGCGTCCCCTGGATGGCGCGAGGGGCTCAGATAGCGGTATAGCTGGTCAGAATTCCGACATCACAGTTCCAAGTGGAAGATTATTCTGGGCTCTCTCAAGACCTCTCAGGTGGGAGGGGTGTGGTGAGTAGAAAGGACCTGGGTCTCAGGGACAGACAGGACTGGTTTTGGACCTTTATCCCCACCTTGTGGCACCCTCCAGGGACTCGAATCCTCCAGCAAATGGAGATCACACTGCCTATCCTGAGGGCATTTGTGACAATTGGTGACTAAGTACAGAACTGGCCAAAGACATCCCCAAGTGAGAGTGGGACTTGAGCCATAGTGTTAGCTGATGCGGTGGTATCTTTACAAAGCGGGGGTGGGGGGGAGTTACAGATGGAGGCAAGGGCAGCTGGAGATTTGGACTCTGGCCTCCAGGGCTTGTGGCCTGATACATCTCAGAGAGGGAAGTCTATACCCAAATCAGGCAAGAAAAAGTGAGAGAGGGTAGCAGTTAAGAACTCAGGTCTGGAGTCAGTCTCTGATGCAGATTCCAATTTCCAGCTTCCTCACCTCTAATTGTGTGACCTCTTTGGGCCTCAGAGTCTTATCATTAAAATGGGGATAATCTTAGTTCCTACCTCTCAGACTTGTCATGATGATTAAGTAAAGTAATGCATGTCAATTGCCCTCGTACAGTGTCTGGCAGAATTCGGGGTAATAAGGCAGAGGGGCTTAAGCCCTTCCTACCTGAAAGAAAAGGATCTAATGTTCCTAATGGACCTCAGACTCTGGCTAGGAGAAGAGGCTGTGGGGAGGAGGAGGAAGTGTGTGGCCTTGGCAACCACACCGTGGAGTGGTGCAGAGGGCAAAGTCAGACCGATGGGGGCAGAAGACCAGCATCCTGGCTTCCTAGCTGTGTCACTTGAAACAAATCACTGCCCTTCTCTAGCCTCAGAAAAACAAATCATTGTGCCTGGCCACCCAAGGCTCTCCCCTTCACCTGCTTCTGCCCCAGCACCTGTTCCTGGCCATAGTCTCGTGGGGAAAGGGACACAGGGCTTTCAGTCTCGAAGGCTTGCCTTTCGATCCCAGAGTATCAACTGTCACCCAGGTGACTTTGAGCAAATCATCGCTTTTGACAGAATCTTTGTTTCCATGTCTGGGATCGAGGAGAACCCCCCCCCCTTCCTCACAAGGTTTGTGGGACTAACAACTGAGACAATATATGAGAACATGCCTCACTCGGTACTTTGAGTGAATATTCATTGTGACCGAATCTTCAGTCTTTTTCTGTGGGGGTGCCTACATCTTACAAGTCACTTTAAGAAGAACTTGATCTTACTCTCCTTAAGCAATTGATCACCTTGAAGCCACATTGAAGGAACGTGTGCACTGAGCCCGGCAGGCCCACTCTGGGTCCCGGTTCCAGCTCCGTGAACTTGGGCAGGTCCCTCGTCTTCCTGAGCCCCAGCTGTCTTAGCGACATAGAGGCACAGTAATACCTACTTCACGGGCTCTTGTGGGATGATGATGCCAATAGTAATCATTATTATAATTATAACAATGACACACATGGAGAGGGGCAGTATCTGGCCTCATAACACCCATCATAGTGGGACAGCTCTAGAAAGACAGCTACCTAGGCATTGGAAGAAAGCACCCGCAGACCACCACCCCTGCAGCTGTTACTGGGAGTGAAAGAGGGAGCAGGCTTGGGGACCACACACCTGGAATGAGGTTCCTGGATAACCAGCCCTGCACAGTGGCTGCCTCTTGAGGCACTGTCTGGAGTTCAGCCGGAGGGAGCCGAGGATGAGCTGGCTCAGGACAAGGAAGCAGACGGAGCATTGAGCTGGAGTCACAGGGTAAGAGCTGGACACCTGCCTCTGGGTGGGAATGAGCATTGGGCACCTTGGCTTGGCTCAAGCTTAGCCGGTTTTATGGATGAATTTTAGACCCTTGAAAAACCAAAAGCCAAAAGAAAGAACCAGCCCTTGTCAAGCACCTATTGTATGCCAGGAGCTTCTGTTACCACATCTTTATCTGTGAAATGGGCATGATAACACTCACCCATATCAAATGGGTATGATAAACACTGGCAGCCTCCCTGGGTTGAGGATCCAGTGAGAGCCATGGAATCACTTAGCATGAGTCTGTGCTCTATGAGCCCTTGAGAAACGGTAGCTGTATTCTCATAAAGCACAGGATAATTGGGAGGAGGTTACTGAGCCAGAGGCCACAAGAGGGGGTGGGGAGCTTCGGAGAAGGAGGAGGGACTCAGTCCGGAGACAGCTGGGGAAGACACATACATCGTACATAGCCTGAGCTCTGGGAAGAGGGATGCTCGGACATATGTATCTGGAGTCGGCGGCACAGAGACCCTGGGGGTCTGAGTAGGCATTATCAGTGCCTCTATGTTGCTAAGAGAGCCGAGGCTCAGGGAGATGAGGGGCTTGCCCAAATCCACAGAGCTAGAGCCGGGACCCAGGGTGGGCCTGCCGGGCTCAGTGCACGTGTTCCTTTGATGTGTAGTTTCAAGGTGATCGTTTGCTGGAGGAGAGTAAGAGCAAGACTAAGACCCTGGGGTGATGTGGAGGAAGACGTGGAGAAAGCAGAGAGCCAAAGCGGGTGCTGAAGGACGCCAGCACATTAAGGGGAGCAGGGCAAGGTCAGACTGCAAAGGATTCTGGGAAAAACAGCCAGAGAGCTAAGAAAAGGGAGCACATGAGAGCCAGGAGAAGAGAGTGTGAAAGAAGCAGGAACTTGGAGATAGTGCAGGCAGCACACATCCAGGTCAGGAAAGCAAAGGCTTCAAAGCCTGTGCTACACGATTCCCTTTCTCAGGCCAATGAAGGCCCAAAAGCAAGGCAATGGCTGTCCATAGTACATGTCCCCAGACCTCAAGTGAGAGCCATGCAATCATTTAGTGTAGAGCTAGCCCCTGAAAAGTATCCTCATAATTATTTTTTAATTAAAAAATTTTTTAATGTTTTATTTATTTCTGAGAGAGAGAGAGAGACAGCATGAGCAGGGGAGGGTCAGAGAGAGAGAGAAACAGAATCTGAAGCAGGCTTCAGGCTCTGAGCTAGCTGCTAACACAGAGCCCGATGCAGGGCTCGAACCCACGAACCATGAGATCATGACCTGAGCTGAAGTTGGATGTCTAACGGACTGAGCCACCCAGGCGACCCAATATCCTCATAGTTTTTTAAAGTTTTTTTTATTCACTTTGAGAGAGACAGAGACCGCACAAGTTGGGGAGGGGCAGAGACAGAGGGAGACAGAGAATCCCAAGCTGACTCCACACAGGGCTCAAACTCACAAAACTGTGAGATCATGGCCTGAATGGCAATCAAGAGTCAGTTAGTTAGCTGACCTACCTAGGTGCCCCTGTATTTTCATAATTATCTGTGTTATCAAGGTGATCATCCTCACAATGGTCCTGTGAAGTAGCGACTGCCAATGCTGCCTCATGGCTAAGAAACCGAGGCTCTGGGAAAGGAAGTGCCCAAGGTCACAGAGTTGGAGCAGGAAGTCTGTTGGGCTCAATTTTTGTGCTGAGAGACGAGCCCAGGAGGTAAATGAAGGCCAGGGACAAGGATGCAGAGGGAAGCCAGGCTTCGTGAGTGCTTTAAGGTGTCAGATCCCTTTTGGGTAAAGGGGCTTCCAAATATCAGCTGCAGAGAGTGCTCGGGTCCAGATATCTGGCCTCTCCTGGCAGCTGGAGCTGTGGCGGGGCCATGCTTAGGCCATGCACAGCACCCAGAGGAGCAGTAGAGAAGCGGCTGCAAAGAAGGCTGGGCCCAGGTCCCAGGGCACTGGGAAGGGCTGGGCCCTAAAAAGGCACGTCTCTTGGCACCTGGGTACTGAGGGCTTGGGAAGGGTGGAATGGCCTCATTTGCAAGCACTGCATTTTTGGCTTGTCCTCACTTAGTCTGACCCAACTATTTAACTGTAAGGACTGAAAAGTAGAGGTTAAGGGTGTGGGCTGAGCAGGCTTCACAGCACACGGATGGGAGAAGATGGAATACCCCACCCCCGCTCTCCTGTGAGTCTCACTTGACTTGGGTGGTCTGTGTCCAGCCCCTGTCCCCCCTTATTTGGCCTCACCCACCTGTGCAGGCAGTAACCAGGTGTGATAAAGCAGCTACTGCAGTAAAGGCACCACCTCTGGGAGCAGAACACTCTGGTGTAGATCCTGGGGAAGTCATTTTACCTCTCTGAGTCTCTGCGGCTCCCTCTAAAGCAATGCCAACCTCTCAGGGTCAATTAAAGATCAAGAGAGGACCATGGAATCATTAGCATCATGGCTGTACTTAGTAAGCACTCGATAAATATTATTATTGTATTTGTTATTGTCATTGTTCTTACAAGGGCCCCATGAGGTGGGCTCAGCAGATGCCCTGTTTCCTCATCTGCAAAATGGGACTCATGCTGAGGCTCTGTGGGTGCCCGTGCGGATGGAATGAGGGGTGTGGCGCAGAGCCAGCAGTGTACAGGAGGCCCCCCATCACTGCGAGCCTCCTCCCCCCTCACCAGCTCTCTCAGAAGGATCTGTTGCTCTGATCTTCCTCATTTGCCAGGAGTCCACGGCCTCTCCTACTGGAGGCCCTGGTGCTATAGGGGTCCTGAGACCAAGAGTCAGGCCAAAGAGGTGGCAGTGTTTGCCATGTGCCCAGTGGACACAAGGCAGAGCCAAGCTGTGGGGCAGAGAGAGAGAACATCTTAAGAAATTTCTTTGAGGCTGCACAGCTCCTTCTCCCCCGTGTTCTCTCCTTTTATTCTCCTGCCTCTTCTGGGGGTAGTTGCTGTAACTACCATTTTGCAGAGGGGGAAACTGAGGTTAGCGACCAGTGCAGGGTCACACAGTGAGTCCTTGATGGGGCTGGTACTTGCTACCTCCCTCTGTAGCTACATGTCACCCAGCACTGGGGTCATGACTGTGGAGGGGAAAAGCAGCAAACCCAGGGTGCTATGGGTGGGTGGGTGTCTGGGGGCTCCTTACAGACTCAGGAAAGTCTGTTGCCTCCATGGCCTGGTGGGCAGGGGGTGGGAGGGGTTGGGGGGGGAGGGGACCGGGAGAGGGAGGGCAGCTGGAAGAGGCAGACTTCTCCTAGAAACCTCACTCCCCTTTCCACGACTCCTTTCCCTAACAGTCATGGCTCTGGAATTCCAAACGACTTTAGTCTTTTGCAAGGAGGTCTCAGGGCTCTGTGAACATTAGTCTCAGACTGAACCTTCGAGATCATCTGCTTCAAGCCTCCCATCCATTTGACTAATCAGAAGACGGAGCCCCTGAGGAATGGAGGAGTGACTTAGCCGAGAACAGGGCCAGTAGCAGAACCTTGCAGCTCAGTGTTCTGAGAGTGTCATTGGATCTAGGGAGATGACAGGCCAGGGTCAGGACATTCCAGAGGAGAGGTCACATGGGCCGAACAAGGCAGGGCCGGGCAGGGCAGGGCCAGGCTGGGTAGGGCATGAGGCCACGATGAGATGCTAGGGATTCTTCTGCCACGCTCTGCTGTCAGGTCCTCACTTTGTCATTTCCTTTCCACATCCCTGGGAGGTCAGGGTTGTCGTCCTTACTTTACAGGGTAAGAAACAAGACGCAGAGAAGTCCAAAGTCAAACAGCTTCTTAGTGAAGGAGGCAGAACTCAAACCTGGTGGCTGCTTATCTCCAAATCCTACACAGTTTCTGTTACACCCCTTGTACTGGGTTGGATAGAGTCCCCCACTCCCACCCCCCAAAGTCATGCTCTTCCTAGAACCTCAAAATGTGACCTATTTAGAAACAAAGGCTTTGCAGATGTAGATCGTTAAGATTAGGTCATAGTGGAGCAGGGTGGGCCCGAGATCCAATGTGGCTGGATTTATAAGAAAAGGAGACGCACAGAGTGAAGAATGTCGCGTGAAGATGTGGAGAGGAGACAGGGAACGACACCACATGGAGAAGGAGGCAGAGACTGGAGCGATGTGTCTATAACACCAGGCTTGGTGGCAATGACCAGAAGCTGCAATTGGCGAGGAAGGTCTTCCGCTAGAGCTTGGCCCTGCCGGCACCTTGATTTCAGACTCCAAGCCTCCAGAAACTTAAGACAATATTCCTGTTGTTTTAAGCCACTTTGGTGCTTTGTTGCAGCAGCCCCAGCAAATGAATACGCGTCCCTCCTGTCGTGCATGAAGAGGAGAGATGGACAGGCCTCTTGGATCTCAGAGGTGTGTTTGTGCTGAAATTTAGAATATTAGGGTAAACCCAGGTGGGGAAAAGGATGGGCGGAACGTACATGTGGGTCTGACGTATGAACAAGTGGACAAGTGATGGTCAAAGGTCTTGCTCTAGATTTTTCTAGATAATGCCTGTCAGGTGCTCTGCAGGGCTGCCCGTAAGTGCTCCACAAAACCTAACGGGGATAGGGGCACCTGGGTGGCTCAGTCGGTTGATCATCCGACTTCAGCTCAGGTCATGATCTCACAGTTTGGTTTGTGGGTTCGAGCCCCACGTCGGGCTCTGTGCTGACAGCTAGCTCAGAGACTGGAGCCTGTTTCAGATTCTCTCTGACCCTCCCCTGCTCATGCTGCCTCTCTCTCTCTCTCAGAAATAAATAAAACATTTAAAAAATTAAAAAAACAAACCCAAAAAACCTAATGGGGATAAAAATATAAGATCTAATGGGATGGTGTGCAGAATGGGCTTGGCTTGGAAAAGCAGCGTGCTTCAGCACTAATCCTCTGCCCTGGTGATGTGGTGCAGCCCCCGGCCCCAGAGAACCCAAGGTCCTTGGGCGCCCAGCAGTCACTGATCTAAGCTGCTTCCCCAAAGCCAGCAGAACTCTCTCTGCCCCAAGTGGAGGCAGCTAAAGGAGGCGTGGGTGTTGTCATGAGGGCCCTCCCCCGCTGCACTGTCCCCCTCGGCCACACAGCCTCAGCTCGGCCCCACCCCTTCCCTGACACTGTCCCTGGGCCAGGCCTGAGCCTGCCCTGGAGGCTCTCCCAGCTGTCCTGATGTCCCCTCTGGCTTCTGCAGATGCTCCCCTTTTCCACCCCTGGAGGCCTCGTCTGGGCACTAGCCCCTCCCCTCCAGAGGCGTCCCCAGACATCACTCCTGTGCTATTCCTTTTTCCTGACAACTGTGGATCAAATGTCAACCGAGCGTGCTCAGCACCAGACGGTGGGGGCAGGGGGCTGGTTCTTGGTAACTGTGTGGTTTAGGGGAGGGTCCTCTTGAGCCCCCCATGAATGGCTGGCCTTGGTCTGGCTCTGTTCCCAGAGCACTGTGCCGCCCTGAGCAAGCCTCTTCCTCCTTAAACCTTGGTTTGTCTGAGTGGCGGAAAGGGGGCAGTGCTCTCTGCCTTCACCTGCTGGTAGGAGAGTCAGGGGACACGGGCACCACCCTCCGGGGGCTAAGAGAATGCTGGGCAAGCGGCGGTAGAGTCCCCTGAGAGCTAACGTCCTTCTAGGTGAACTCTGGAAGGGGATTCTTGGGGGTGCAGAGTAGCTACGCCCATCAAACCTCAGAGAAGCCCCTCCTCCTGTCCTCACTTGCCCCGAGTGAGCCGGGACAGCTGGCACCAGGCACCGGGGAAGCGGGCTCTGGCGGGCCCTGACAGCTCAGCAGTGGCAGTGCGGAGGTGGCCGTGGCCACAGTGACAGGGGCTATTCTGAGAGTTGGGAAGGGCTGGGGAGCTGAGCCTGGAGGAGGGGAAGCAGCCCAGGAGAAGACAGTCCTGTGAGGACAGGGGAGCATCCCTGTGGCCCGGGGAGGGGGTGTCTGCCAACGGCCAGGCCCCTGTTCATAGAAGGGAGTGCTGTATACTGTGTAGTGGTCACTGGGAGGGGACGGACCACTGAGGTGACGAGGCATGCGCTAGGATTCTTGGGTGTACGGGTACAAGTTTTGTGATCCAAGTACGAGTCGAATGGAGTAAAGTACGTGAGCAAGTGAGTGTGCGTGCACTGGACTGCAAGCGGGTTCAAGTGTACAGGAAGGTGTAAGCGGGTTCAAGTGTACAGGAAGGTGTGAGCAGAAACGAATGTGCCTGTGTGTGGAAGGAGGAAGAATGCAGGGGTCAGCAAGTGGGGGCTTGTTTGTGAGCAGGAATGAATGTGGGAGTCGTAAGAAGGGTAAAGGAGAGAGCACGTGTCGGGGAGGGGCGGGGAGTGTGAGAGAGCTGGGGTCAAGGGAACCCTCAGGAGGGTGTGGTTTGGAGACACGAGTGAAGGGACTTTTGCAGGTTTGTGTGTGAGTGAGCCGGTGTGTGTTAGTGGATGCGACTGGGTGCGTGGTGAGAGCAGGGGGGGCGGTGCGAACTTGGACAAGGAAGGAGGGAAGATATGGACAAGGAGCAACAGCAAGGGTAATAAAAAGAGCTGGCATTTACTGAGCACTTACTCTGAGCCTGGCGCTGACCTTTATGATCTTATTGAACTCTTTGCATAGCCTATGAAGTTAGTGTGGTGATGGTATTCATTTATGGGTCAGGAAATAGTGGCTTTGAGCAGTTAAGTAATTTGTCCATACTCTTAATCACTGTTATACCGCCTCATAATGAATGTGTGAGCAGGGGCCAAGTTGTGAGTAAAGAATGAGTGTCTGTGTTTGTGGTAGGTGTGAGTTTGAGTGTGTGTGTGTGTGTGTGTGTGTCCCATGTGTGGGAGGCTGAGTGTGCCAGATGTGGGTGCCACAGGAGAGGCCCGGCAGCAGCCGTGGACACTGGGCAGGGCAGGGGCCCGAGCAGAGCCTGAGTCAGTCCCCAGGGCATCTCTGCCAATCTGACTTCCCGGCCCGGCAGTGGCAGCCTGTGCCAGGGCCCCCAGCTAAGAGATCCTCTCAGCTCTGGTATGGCCCCCAGCAGGCCCCTCACACAGCGGGCTGGGCCACGTCTGGAGACTGGCAGGAGGCCTGTGTGGCCTCCAGGATACCTGAGGGTCTCTCCTAGTATGGGCTCCCTAGGCAGGCAGGGCATACGAGAAGTGTGGGAGGGGGTCCAGCAGTGATTTCAGGCCCCTTGTGGCTCTAAACAGAACCACCTGGAGGGTGTGTGTACGCATGCCGAGTGGGGGCAGCCGGAGTGATTCCCATGCCCACCCCCGCCTTGGGGATGTGAGTCAGGCAGATGCCATGCCAGGCATTTGCAAGCTGGGCCTACTTCCACCCTGGGGGGCGAGGAGGGGCTCCCTCCAGCCCTGCCCCACCCCCACCCTCACCCTTGGCCCAACTTCTCAGGACCCAAGCTGGAAGGGAAGGAATTTTTGAGAGCCAGCTGTATCCCGTGGCCTGGGCCCAGCCCCCCACTGCCCAGAGAACTTGGTAAGCTGCAGTCTCCAGCCAGCCTCTCCAGCCTCTCCAGCTGCAGAGCCATCCTGGCTGGAGAGCCTGGGCTTCTGGTTCTGGCCATTCCATCTGGGCAAGTGACCTCCCCACTCGAGGTCTCAGTATCCTGACTGGCAAAGGAGAAATACTGTATTAAAGGGACAGAAGGTGTTGCTGGCAGAGCAGCAAGGGGCGGGGGCAGGCAAGTAACAAAGATGGTGGCAGGAGCTGGGGTTAGACAAGGTGTCAGGATGAACCGACACTTGAGCTGAGCCTGGAGGAATGGGAGAATCTCCAATGAGTTTCCTGAGGAGGGGAAAGGGGCTCCAGACAGAGGGGATACCCTGAGCAAAGGCTGGCAGGTGCTGTGGTGGACCCTGCAGGATGAGGTTATGGACTCCTTCTCCTTCCTGAGGCCACATAATGATCTGATCAACATCTGACTCCTCCACTAGCCTCTGCAGTAGGTACCTCATTTGTCTCTGTCACCTGCCACTGTTGTTGGTGCGGCCCCAACAGTGTCTGGTGCCTTAAAGGTGCTCCATAACTATTAGTTAAATAAATGAGAAGCTTCTCCCCAAACAAGATGAACTTGGGGGCAAGTCCTTGTTCAACAGCCCCTGCAAAAGTCTCCCAGAGGCTATAAAACAGTGGTTTGCAAAATGTGGTCCCGGGTGCATCACCTGGGAACTTGTTAGAAATGCAAAGTCTCAAGCTCCAATCCAAACTTACTGGGCTGGGACCCAGCAATGTTTTAAGAAGCTCTCCAGGTTGATTCTGTTACATGTTAAACTTTGAGAACCGAAGCTCTAAAACTAGGTCCGCAGGTCCCCTAAGAGCCCCTGAAGAACCCATTTGCAGATGGAGAAGTTACAACTGCGGCCAAGCCTGGCCCCAAACTCAGATTTTCTTGATCCCCTCCCTTTCCCCAGCTCAGTCAGGGCACAAAGGAGAGCTCCATCATTTGCCCAATCAGGTTTCGAAGATGGGAAACCCGGGGGGGGGGGGGGG